>NW_006399872.1:10005518-10020860 GCF_000299155.1 Elephantulus edwardii
ATTTCTAGATCCATCTTGAAGTACAACATCGTGAGTGACAGGATTATATCCATATGCTTACAAGGAAGTCCAGCAGTAAGATTACAGGTGTTAAATGTCTAAAAGACACAATAAACAAAACTACACTATTAAGTGGTAGAGTTTTAGGAATACTGGTAATATAAAAAAATCCCCAGCATGAAACAAATATAATAAGACTTTATCTGATGAAGTGAAAATGTAGTTCAGCCATCTTTTATTACCAGTCAAATTAGTACCAATTCATAGTCCATCCTCCCTCCAGGGAGTTTTAAGGAGGGGATTGCTCATTCCCCTGTCCCCCGCAAAGCTAGCGGTGGATTTAAACTACCAATTCATCATCTTTTATTTAGCAGTACAATTTCTTAGAGACTGTTCCATCAGAAATCTCTAAAAATATTTTAAGTGTTTTAAAATAAAATCCAGTAACTATTACAATTCATCTCTATGTCAGCCACAACTTGTTATGATCCACAGTTACACGTCTTTGCATAGTCAATAAAGCACAAATAGATATTCTTTTGGTATTCCTTACTTTCAGCCAGGATTTGTCTGAAATCAGCAACCATATCCCTCATGCCATGGCTTCTTCTAAATCCTGCTTAAAAACGTCTGGACTTTCCATATCTATGTACTGTTCTAGCTGTTTTTGAATGATCTTCTGCAGTGTTTGAAGAGGAATGGGAATCCCAGAGCTCTTAATTATGCTCCTATGAAACCTATGCATGGAGCAGGAGTCTGTTGTGCTAACAGAGCAGGGGAACACTACATGGTTTAAAATTAAGAAGGTAGTGTGTCAGTATTGTATTCTCTCTATATACCTGTTTAATCTGAATGCTGATCAAATTATTAGAGAAGATGGACTCTATGAAGAGGGATGTGGCATCAGAATTGGAGGAAGATTCATCAATAAAATGCATTATTGCAGACGACACAACCTTGTTTGCTGAAAGTAAGGAGAACTTGAAGCACTTGTTGTAGAAGATCAAGGAATGCAGCCTTTGGTATGGATTACATCTCAATGTCAATAAAACAAAGATTCTTACCACTGCAACAAAAGGCATGATATATGGAGAAGAGATTGAAACTGTCAGCAGCATCATCTTGCTTAGATTTACAACTTAACACCCTTAGTACTAGCAGTAAGGAAATAAAGAGATGTGTTGCACTGGGAAAATTTGTAGTTAGGGACCTCTCTAAATTATTAAGAAGTAATGATGTCATTTTGAGGACTAAGGTGCAGGTGATTCAGGCCATAGTCTTTCTGATCACTTCCTATGCATCTGAGAGCTGGAGAGTTAAAAAAGGATGATAGAAAAAGAATTGATGCTTTTGAGCTGTGATGTTGGAGAAGAGAACTGAACATACCATAGATGGCCAAAACAACATAGAAACATATCTTGGAAAGGATGTAGCCAGCTTGCTCTTTGGAGGCAAGAATGCTGAAACTTCACCCTACATATTTTGAACATGTTGCTAGGAGGGGCTATTCCTTGGAGATTAGGAAGGATAGAGGGACTGTGAGGGAGAGGAAGACTTTCAACCAGGTGGATGGCCACAGTGTGCTCTTGCTTGTCAGGAAGTGTGAGGAAGAGGATTCAGAACTTTTTTCATAGGGTCACTATGAGTCATAATCGACCAGATGGCACCTAACAACAACAACAACAACAACAACAACAAACTATTGTGATTACATATTATTGCTAATGTCAGATAGGTCCTATCTAAAAAGAACAAATTCCAGAATAATTTTGTGCTTTATTAACTATGCAAATGCATTTGATTGTGTGGATCATAAATTATGGCTAACCTTGAGAAGAATAGAAATCCCAGAACACTTAACTGTGCTCATGTAAAACCTACACCTAGGGCAAGAAGCTGCTGGCTGAACAGAACAAGGGAACACTGAATGGTTTAAAATTAAGAAGGGAATGTGTCAGGGTTGTATTCTATCTCCAGGTCTATTCAAGTTGTATGATGAGCAAATTATCTGAGAAACTGGACTGTATGGAGAGGAAAATGGCATCAGAATTGGAGGAAGATGCATCAATAGTCTTTGCTATGCAGATGACACAACTTTGCTTGCTGAAAGTGAGGAGGAGTTTACGTGCTTGCTACAGAAGATCAAAGACTACAGCCTTTAATACGGATTTTATCTCAATGTCAAGACAACAAAAATTCTTACCACTGGACCAACAGGGAACATTATGGAACTGGAAAGAAGATTGATACTGTCGATGACTTAATCTTCCTTAGATCCACAATCATACTCTTCCTGTCAGCAGTCAGGGGATCAGGAGACATATTGGATTAGGAAAGTCTACAGCGTGGTTGTTGTTATGTCCTGTCAAGTGGCTTGTGACTCATAACAACCCTATGTACAAGAACCCCAAACCCTGCTCTATCATGTGCCAACCTTACTGTCTGACACACCTATCTCCATTACCCCAGTGACTGAATCAGTTCATCTCATCGAGGGTCTTCCTCTCCTATGCTGTCTCTCCACCTCTCAACATGATGTCCCTCTCCAAGGACTGGTCGGTCCCTCCTTGTAATGTGTCCAAAGTATGTCAGATGAAGCTTCAGAATCCTTGCCTCCAAGGAGCAGCCTGGATTCGCCTTCTCTAGGATGAACTTAGTTGTTCTCCTAGCAGTCCATGGTATATTCAACACTCATCTCCAGCACCACAGCTCAAAGACATCAATTGTCAACCCTAGTCGTTGTCCAGCTCTCTGATGCATAACAAGCAATTTGCGATGACCTGGATCAGACACACCTTAGTTTCAAGACTGACATCATTGCTTTTCAGTACCCTGGAGAGGTCCCTGACAGCCAACTTTTCCAATTCAATTTGTCTCTTGATTTCCTAGCTGCTGGCACCGAGAGTGTTGATTGTGGAGCTAAGCAAACTAAAGCAGTTAATCTCAGTCTCTTCATCATTCATCATGATGTTACCATTTGGCCTAGTAGTGAGAATCTTTGTTTTCTTGATTTTGAGCTTCAATTCATATTGAAGGCTGCAGTCCTTGATCTTCTGTAGCAAGCACTTCAGGTCGTCCTCAGTTTCAGCAAGCAGGGTTGTGTTATCTGTGTAACACAGGTTGTTAATGAGACTTCCTCCGATCCTGATGCTACATTTCTCCTCATACAGCCCAGCCTCCTGGATGATCTGTTCTGCATATAGATTGAAAAGGTATGGAGACAGAATACAAACCTTGTATACATCCTTCCTGATTTTTTAACCATGCAGTGTCTCCTTGCTCTATTCTGATGATCGCCTCCTCATTTAAGTATAGGTTTCACATAAGCACAATTAAATGTTCTGGGATTCCTATTCTTTTCAGAGTCAGCCACAGTTCGTTGTGATCTACACAGTAAAACACCTTTGCATAGTGAATAAAACTGCAGCCTTGTACCTCTCCAAATTATTGAGAAACAATGATGTTAGTCTGAAGATGAAATTACACCTTATTCAGGCCATGGTGTTTTCAGTCATTTACTATGCTGTCAAGAGTTGACTAGTGAATAAGGACTATAGGAGGACTGATGATTTTGAACTGGGTTCTGGAGAAGAGTACTGAATATCCCATGGACTGCCCAGAGGACAAAAAAATATATCTTACAGACAGTGAAGCCAGAGTGCTCTTTGGAAGCAAGGATATGAAGCTCCATTTCACATACTTTGGGTATATTTTAGGAAAGACTGTTCCTTGGAGAAGGACATCATACTTGAGAAGGTGAAGACTATAACCAGGGGGATTGTTACAGTGACTGCAGCAGTTGGCTCAAGTGTTTAAGGGATTATTAACATGGTGTAGGATAGGACAGGGTTCAGACCTGTTGTTCATAGGGTCACTATGAGTCATATTTGACTCTTCAATCCCTAACAACAATGACAATATTGAAATTAGGTATTTTATTGATGAGTTCAGTATTTTTTCTTGTTTGTAATATCTATTTTCACTGTTCATCATCTATGATGATAGTTGTTGTTGTTGTTGTTATGTGCCGTCGAGTCGCTTTCAACTCATAAGAGAAATAAAATAAAGGAAACTCACTTGTTGAGTTGGAACCAACTCATACCTGAAACTATAGCCAGTTTTTGAGAGACTGTAAATCAAGGGAGGAGATTGGCCTCTCCACTCCCTCAGAACCCCTGGTGGATATGCACTATCAGAAAGATATTGGTTTTTATAATTAATTATTTTTTTCTATTGGTTTACATACAAAATTAATATACCTTGTGTTTTGTTTACTTCCATTGTGGTTTAACATTCCTCCATTCACATAATTTCATATGATCATACTCATACATTGTCTTTTATAAAATTAATCACCACTGATGCATACCCACCATTACCCTACCTTTTCAGGTCCCTGCTGGATCTTTCTTAATTCCTTCATCCCCTCCCTACTAAGCCCACCAAAATATGTGGTTCCTCCTGCCCCATCTTCAGGCCTTATCCTCCGTTCCTTTCCCTCTTTGGACTTTAGAACACATCTTACTGGATATCTTATACTCCTACAACAATGATTTTATGCAGTATTTTGCCTTATAAGATTGAGTTAGTCCACTCAACATAATGCTTTCCAGCCGTTCCCATATTATATACACTTTTTCGAAATCATTGTTTCTGAGTGCTGCAAAGAAGTTCATCCTGCGAATATACCATGATTTCTCAATCCATTCATTTGTTGATGGACTTTTGTGCTGTCTTCATTTTTTAATTTTTTGCTATTGTGGATAAAACTGCTATAAACATCAGTGTAAAAATCTGTTTGTGTCTCAATTCTATTTTCCTTGGGATATAATTCTTGCAGTGGAATAGCTGGGTCATAAGGAGTTTCTATGTTCAGCTTTTTGAGGAAATGCCAAATTGCATTCTAGATTTATTGTATCATTTTACAGTCCCACCAACAGTGTTTGAGAGTTCCAGTCTCTCTATATCCTCTTTAACATTACTTATGTTAAAGTATTACTTATGTTCTGTTAAGCTTTGCTACTTCTAGTGGAGTGAGATTGATTGTATCTCATTGTGGTTTTGATTTGCATCTTTTATTGCCAGTGATTTTGAGTATTTCTCTGTGTGTGTGTGTGTGTGTGTGTGTGTGTGTGTGTGTGTTGGCCATCTGACAGTCTTGCTCTGTGAAAAAATCTTTCCATGTCTTTTGCCCATTTTGTAATTGGGTCTTTTTCTGGTAGAGATGTTGTGGAATTCTGTGAATATTCATTATAAGACCCTTGGTTGATGGCATTTCCACATGGTTTTTTTTCCTAGTCAGTAGGTTTTCTATTTATCCTATTGGAAAAAGTTTTTGAAGCATGCAGAAACTTAATCATTAGAAGATTCTATTCATTGATGATATCCTCTCCTGATTAATATTTCCGGTTGTATTTTTCAGTCTATTTTTTCTATAGGCTAGAAGGCCTTTTAAATTTTATCTTATTTTGTCTTTTATGATCTTTGTAGTTTTGGGCTTTACCCTAGGTCTCTTATCCATCTTGAGTTGATTTTTGTGTATGATGTGAGATGTAGATTCTGCTTGAGCTTTCTGCAGGTAGAAGTCCAGTTTTGTCAAGCACCATTTATTGAAGAGATTTATCCTCTGTTGTTAATTTCTAGTTTTATGGCATTGGGGTCTGAGAAGATAACTTGTATTATTTTAATGCTTTTGAATTTGTTGAAGTTTGCTTTGTGTCCTAATATGTGATCAATCTGGAGAATATACCATGTGCACTTGAGGAGAAAGTAAATTGACTTTGGTTGAGTATAGTACCCTGACTACATGCACAAGGCCAGATTGGCTGACTGCATTGTTTGTATCTTCCAAACATTTGTTAAGGTTCTTTCTAGTTAACCTATCCTTTGGTGAGAGTGGTGTGTAAAAGTCTTCTACCACTATTGTGGTGCTATCTATTTGTTTCTTCAAGTCTATTTACTATTGTTTTATATATTTTACAGGTCTATCATTTGGTGCATAGATGTTGACAAAGGTTGTTTTCTTGATCTTTTGTGACTTTTATACCCTTCCTTATATTTTATGGTGGTTTGCATCCTGGAGCGAATTTTGTCATAGATTAGTGTTGCCATACTTGCTTTTTTGTGGATGCCATTTGATTGATTTATTTTTCTCCAGCTTTTGATTTTCCTAATTTCTTGGATATGTCTCTTGTATGTAACACATTGATGGTTCTTTTTAATAAATTCTGCTACTCTTTTTCTCTTAATTGGTGCATTTAGTCCATCCTCATTAAATGTGATTATTGACAAGACAGATTTTATCACTGTCATTTTGCTGTGTTTCTTTTTCTGTTGTTTCTCTTCATTGTGGTCCATCCACTTTCTTATGGTATCTCTGTGTGAAGTACTTATCTTAGAATTTCTTGTAGAGTTGGTCTTGTTTCCACAGATATCTTAAGTTGCTTTTTTTCTGCAAATTACTTAATTTATCCTTCATAATTTATGGACAGCTTTGCTGGGTATAAGATCCTCAACTGTTAATTGCTTTATTTCAATTGTTTTCTTTTAATATGTCATCCCATTGTGTCTTTTCTCCCATTTTTAAAAACATGTGATTTTAACAAAAGTTTACAGAAATGTCGGGTTTTCACCCACTTATTGTTGCCATTGTCTTTTTGCTCATTGTTTCTGCTAAGAAATCAGAACTTAGTCCAATTGGTTCTCCTTTGTAAGTGATTGTTTTCCTCACTTTGCTTTTAATATTCTATCCTTATCTCAAATTTTGGAGAATTTGACATGACATATCTTGATGTTTTTCTTTTGAGGTCTATTGTGTGTGAGGTTTGCTAAGCTTCTTGAAGGTGGATTTTTTCATTCTTCATGATGCCTGGAAAGTTTTCTTCTAATAACTCTTCCATAATTTTCTCAGAGCTTTCCTTTCTCTCCTTACAATCATATGTATGCCGTTCCTTTTGATGTCATCTGAATTGATTCTAATGTTTTCTTCATTTTCCTTCCATCATTTGTTTTCTCTTATAATATATTCCCATTTAGATTCTTGCCTTCAGCTCACTGATTCTCCGTTCCAACTCATCTGTTTTGGTTTTTTTTTTTTCCTTTCCATAATATTGGAAACTCCAATCATTTCTTTCTTGCTATTTTGAATTGCATTTTCATGCATTTTTGTTATTTTGAGTACTGTGTTGGCTGTACCCTCTCTGTCTTGTGATGAAGATATTTATTTTTTTTTACACTTCTCTATCTGAAGTTTCAATTCTTTCTTCCATATTTTGCAATTTCTTCCATAGCTGTTCATTTTCCTCCATATTGATATATTTCTTCTGGGTCCCTGTCTTTGGAGTATTTGAATTATTTATGGCTTCCATTCATTCTTCTATACTTTCCACATTCTTATGTAATTCTTCGTATAACCCCAATTCAGTGTATTTCTTTTGATTCCTTGTCTCTAGAGTATATGTTTTACTTATGGCTTCCATTCTTTCTTTCATCATTTGTATCTTTTCTGTAGTTGTTCATATGACTCTATGTCAATATTTTTCTTTTGCTTCTCTGTTACCTAGATATTTATTGGGTCTTCAATATGCTCTACTTTTTTAGAAGAAGACTTATTTTGCTTTCTTAGAATATATGAAAGTGTTTGCTGCTTTCTTGACATTATGTGACCTTTTCCTTGATATATGTTAGGCTGTTTTTATTGTGTCTGTGTAAGTTGTTGACAGTTCTTTCTCATTATTATGATATCTATTAGTTGTATACTAAAGTGTTCCCTTTATTGGAGAGAGCAATTCTCTGTACTAGGAGTCTTTTCTGCACCTGTGTAGTGGTAAAGCTCCCCTTTTCTAAGGTCTTTAAACTTTCCTCTGAGCTACAGTGCAGCCTTGAGGAAATCGTGCTTGATTCCTACCTGTTTCTTTTAACGTTTGGAGTTATGCTTCTTAGTGCTGCTGAACAAAAGAGCTAGAGTCCACCTTTCCCAGGCAGAGTCTCTCTATCAGGTATGGAGCCCAGAGTGTTCTCTCAGTTCTTGTACATCCTCTCAGTTTTTGCACATAGCCTGGTGGGGATCTCTTTAGTCTAGGAACACCTCTTCTAAAGTTTGTAATTGTCCTCGGTACTGCTGCTGAGCACAGCAGCCAGAGACCAACTTCCCCCAATAGGAAACTGCACTCTGTGGGATGTGATTTTTAGGTTAACAGCACAATTCTCTACACATTATGCCCCCAGAGTTGTCCTAAAATCAAGAGTTTAATTAAAAAAAAGGTTCTTTTGGATATCAGACAATTATTTGTGGGTGCACTGAGACAATATTCAATGCTGGTAATATTGCATCTTATTTTAACTTTTTTCCTATGTAATTAAATTATGTGTCACTGTTTCCTATTTTAGAATGAATTATAAAAGTAACTGAGAAAAATTATATACTCATGTTTGCCATAAAATTAACACTAAATAATAATTTATCTCATAATCATTTAAGAAATACCTAAAATATATTTGTCACATCTCAATGTATTTAAGTAGCCTCTTGAGGCCAAGGATTTTGAAGATATGTCTTACATATTTTGGGTATGTTGCTATGAGGGAACAATCCTTGGAAAACGCTTGGAAGTATGGAGGGACAAAGCAGGAAAGGGAGACTTTGGATTAGATGAATTGACGAAGTAACTGGTGTAATGAGGGTAGGTGTGTCAGAGGCAGTGAGATTGGCTCAGGACAGGGCAGGGATCAGAGCTATTGTGCACAGGGTTGCTATGAGTCACAACAACATGGTGCAATGGTCAAACCCTTATCTGCTAATATATTGTTGGTGGCTTGAAACTATAAAATACACTGTGGAGGAAAAATGTGGCATTGTGGGTCCATGAAGATGTACAGTTTCAGAAAATGACTAGAGCAGTTGTACTCTGTCTTATACGGTTGATGAGTCAGAATAAACTTGACTACAATGGGGTGCCTTTGTGGTTTGGTTGGTTATTTTTACTCAGGGACAGGTGTTCAGTGCATTTAGGTAATTTTTTAAAAGAATTAAAATCTATGGACTGCAGCCTACAATATGGATTGAGGCTCAATGTCAAGAAGACAAAGATTCTCACCACTGGACCAATTGGCAGCATCAGGATGGATGGTGAAGAGACTGAGATTGTACACAGCTTTAGTTTGCTTGGCTCCACAGTCAACAGTCTTGGCACCAGCAGCCAGGAAATCAAAAGGCGCATTGCCATGGGAAAGTCTGCTGTTGGGGACCTCTCCAAAGTACTGAAGAGCAATGGTGTCTCTCTGGAGACTAAGGTGCGTCTGATACAGGCTTTGGTCTTCCCAATCACTTGTTATGTATCAGAGAGTTGGACAATGACCAAGGAGGATAGAAGGAGAATTGACGCCTTTGAGCTGTGGTGCTGGAAAAGAGTATTGAGAATACCATGGACTGCTAGGAAAACAAACAGATTTGTCCTGGAAAGGGTTAAACCGGGTGGCTCCTTGGAGGCAAGGATTCTGAGGCTCCGTCTAACATACTTTGGACATGTTGTGAGGAAAGACCGGTCCTTGGAGAGGGACATCATGCTTGGGAGGGTGGAGGGACAGCGCAGGAGAGGAAGGCCCTCTATGAGGTGGATTGATTCAGTGACTGGGATAATTGGGATGGGAGTGTCAGAGACGGTGCGATTGGCACAGGACAGAGCGGAGTTTAGGGCTGTTGTACATAGGGTCGCTATGAGTCGTAGGCGACTCGACGGCACATAACAACAACAACACCCTAACCTTAGCCCTGACCCAATGTACAACTGCCCTAAGCCTTGCTGTATCCTGTGCCAATCTTATTGTCTCTGACACACCTACGCCATTACCCCGTCACTGAATCAATCAGGAGTCTTCCTCTCTTGAGCTGTCCCTGTACCCTTCCCACCATGACATCTCTCTCCAAGGACTGATGCCTCCTTGCAACATGTCCAAATCATGTCAGACGAAGCTTCAGAATCCTTGCTTCCAAAGAGCAGCCTGTCTCACTCTCTCTAGGATGAACCTATTTGTTCTCCTCACAGTTCATGATATATTCAATACTTTACAGCACCACAGCTCAAAGGCATCAATTCTTCTGTCATCCCTACTCATTGTTCAGCTTTCTGATGCATAGCAAGTAATTGCAAAGATTATGACCTTAATAAGGCACACTTTAGTCTCCAGACTCGATGGCACATAAGAACAACAACAACATATACTTCTTGTTATGAACATTGAGTTCGAACTGATTTACAGGTGATCCTCCAGCAGATTTTCAGAGGCAGTTAATTGCATAAAAGGAGATTTCTCATCTTTCTCCCATGGAGTAACTGATGGTTTCAAATTGTTTGCCTTTAGACTGGCAGTTAATTTTTACTTAAAACCACCAGATTTTCCTAACCAAGATTACTAGCTGTGCACTGTTGAGTCAGAACTGACCTGTAGCTGAACCTCTAGTTGATTTGCAGAGGCAGTAAATCACACAGAAGAAGACTGCCCATCTTTCTCCTACAGAATAGCTGGTAGATTCCAACCACGTACCTTTTAACTGGCAGTACAATTCCATACCATTAAGCTTCCAGGTAAGTTCTTACCTTTTAACTTTAAAGTATAAAATAATTTCTAAAAATTACAAACTGGACCACTTTGCATACAGATAGTGTACAAATTTAGGAATTTTTGTACCATAATATTGCCTGCTAACCTAAAATGATACAAGATCAAACAGGATTTCATTCTCTTGTAGGAGAAAACATAAGTGGAAGCTGACGCAATGACACTTAATATAATGTAGCATAATGTAGTACTAACTTTTTAAGTCCACATTGATTTATCGATTTTTTTTTCACGTAAGGAAGCAGCCATGTTGTTCCTGGTTTGGCTGGCGCCTTCCCAGGCTCGTGTGAAGTTCTCCTTGCCAGAAGGCAGGAGCGTGGTGGTGGGAGTGCAGGAATTGTGGCAAGCTTTTGGAGTGGACTGCTTTTCCGGGAATGTGTTTGACGTGCAGGTTTGCTCTGTCCCTGGAGTGAGGCTAGCCAGCCTGGGCCTAGGGTTTGAACCAGGAGGCGGCCTTAAGCCCAAAGGGCCCGAGGGCCTGTCTTCCTGTCAAACATTCTTCTAGGTGGTATAGCACTGGTCTGTGCGTTGCTGTACAAAGGTAACTCGTGGTTGCTGTGATGCTGAAGCCTGTGACAGTGATGTGCCAATCATGGTAATGGGCACCCATGGTGGACAGTGTTGGCTGGAGCTTCCAGACTAAGTCAAGCCTGGAAGCAGGAGCGGCATCCACTTCCAATATGGCTTGCCTCTGGAAACTATGTACGAACAGTGCTCAGGCCATTCATTCATAGGGTCGCTATGAGTCCTCTACTACTTGACGGCATTAAACAACAATAACAATGACGACGACCAAGAGAGAGCTACATTGGCCTAGTGGAATGAAGCTGTGCTACCAAGCCGAAGGTGGGTGATTGTCATCTGTGGCCCTTGGCCAGGTTCAAATTGTCTTCCTGTCAAACATTCATCTAGGTGGTATAGCACTGGTCTGTGCGTTGCTGTACAGAGGTAACTCGTGGTTGCTGTGATGCTGAAGCCTGTGACAGTGATGTGCCAATCATGGTAATGGGCACCCATGGTGGACAGTGTTGGCTGGACCTTCCCGACTAAATCAAGCCTGGAAGCAGGAGCGGCATCCACTTCCAATATGGCTTGCCTCTGGAAACTATGTACGAACAGTGCTCAGGCCATTCATTCATAGGGTCGCTATGAGTCGTCTATGACTCGATGGCATTAAACAACAACAACAACAACAACATGCTATCTTGTTTAATTATCTCAATTATTGAGGGAGATCTTACAAATGAAACCATGGAATTTCTAAAAAAAAGTCATTTTGCATATTACTTGATTTATAACCATTAGAACAATAACTTCAAATTTAGAACTCTTCCGTTATTAGGAAGATATCAGTGCAAACATTTCAATTGACATGGGCACAGATATAATAAAATAAAAAAAATTAAGGAAGAAGGAAGCTCTAAAAATTTTTAGCAAATTATTTTAAAATCCTGCCTTTTTAAAGTGGAGCAATATTCCTCTTTCTTGATATATAACATACAGTTTCTACAAAGACCTAAATTGGGTCATTTTTATTGCAAGTTTACAGTCTTCCAATTTATTATTATGGCCCTCCAGAACCACTTAGAGCAAGGGCTTCTAGACTATCAGCAAGATAATAGAAAAGTTTTCAGGCAAACTTTCTATTCTGTAGAGATGTTTCTGTGCATATAGCCACTCACTGGCTCAGTTCAAGTTCTTGCTTTGCAGTTTAAACCACCTTTTGTAGAATTAATCATCAGTATTGTTAAAACAGCAGATGGGGCCCTGTATGGTAGAGGAGACTGAGGAAAGCAGAGAGCTTAATAAGTTAGGAAAATATGTGCTGAAAATGATGTCTTGACATATTACTTGCAGGCCTAGCTAATTTGAATAATATGATGTAAGGAGCGCTTGAATTACCTTTTCTATTTCAAGGTTATATATGTAACAAATAAAAAAAAACAAACAAAAGAAAACAGGAAATGGTTACTGTAAGACTTAAGAAAAATAGAAATAAAGACAAGATAATAAGGCAAGGTAAAAAGGCAAGGTAACTGAAAATTTGAGTTTGTATGACAGTAAGGTAATAAGTATTGAGAGGAAGTGACTAAGACTCAGAAAGAGAAGTGAAGAATAATATTTTGCAGCATTGTTTACCTTTATTTAACTTCTGGTTTTGAGTAGTAAGTTATAGATAGCTTAGAAAGGCCTTATTTTTCCATTTTTCTTGCAGGTTAAGGTACGTTTACTTACACTATCCATGTAGTGTAATGTTTAACGCAACATTACTGTGACATGTATTCCATTACATAGTCACAACCAAATTACTGCATATATTATTATCATATTTTATAATTTAGTGCCAATGTTATAGGCCTTAGTCTTCAAATCACTGATTTTAAAATTTGGCAAAGAATATAAAATTAATTTTTTTATATATAGAGTGGTTTTATTGTTACTTAAAGTGCTCAGTCATGTCATAATAAAGTTGGAATCTACTTTTTTGAGTTATTAATTGAAATTGTCACTACTTTTTTGACAAGATTTAATAAGAGGAAATATTACTTATGTGATGAAACAAATTGATATTCAAAAGATTAAAAGAGTATTATCATCATTGGAATTAAGTTTTGGTCCTGTGCTCACTTGCAATATATAGTAACAGTTTAACTATGAAGTAATAGAGTTCTAAATATGATGTATGATGCACTTGCATATAAATGACAATGACGTGTACAAAGACACTTTATCGAGTTGTTATGATAGAAGATTTATGAAAGCATGTAAAATTGCACTTAAAATTGTTTTATTAGATACTGTAAGCAGCAATGCTAAATTTATTGTACTTGATGAATTAATATAGTTAGTCTAGTCTCAGTTATTTTGGTTTAAATGTCTAATGTTTTCATTTTTTTATTTTACTTTTTTTGTTTTCATTTTTTTATAAAAAATTGTATTTGTAATTTGTACTATTTAAGGGGTTGATTGCAGGGGTTATTATCAATATGTGATTTGTGTTTTATAGAATTTAATGTGGTATTAGATTTTTATAACTTAAGTGATATTTAGATATTCTAATACCTATAAATTTGACAAACTATTAAAATGTTTTACATTGGAAAAAACAGGAAGAAAGAAATGAAATATTCATCATCTCTGTTCATGATTAAAATAAGGCTATAAGATGAAAAAATCAAAAGGATATTAACCTACTGTCTATATTAAGAATTAATCATTAACAGCTTCTTTTAATGTATGTAAATTATTCCAAAGAAATACTGTAAAGAAATTTTTTAAAGTGATCTAAAATTTATGATACATCAACAGCAACAACATATAGACCATAAGGAAGAAATAATGCTAATTTTAATAGTATTACACATCTTGATAATGTCAACCTCCAATGAGGGGAACTACTATAAATTGAGTGGAATAAGTCTTTAAGATATCATGATTGAATAAATACAGAGAAAACGAGACAGAAAGCCTTCTTATCCCATGAGCATCCTTTGCTTTCATCGCTTAAAATTCTCATTTATTTTGTTAGTTTTATATATACTTTTATATTGATGTGCATAGATACACGTATGTGCATATGTACAATCAGTTATTTCCAGAAGGTGGTACATATCTTTATACTTATGGCAGAAAGTAATAACAAAATATGTCAAGAAGATATTTTTTAATATTTCTTACTTTATTATTTGATTTCTTAAATCACCAGGAGCCATGTAGATTTAGACTTAGGTTGATACCATATTTATTAGAATAGAACCCCACAGGGTTTACAATGACTAAATTTTTCCTAGTATATTGCCAAGCTTTTTCACACAGTGCCTCTGAATGAACTTGAATCAATAATCTTTTCCTTAGCATAGAAATAGTAAACACTTGTCATCTTCCTGAAGTTGTGAGAGAATGATTGGCAATCTCCTCCTCTGTGATTTATAGGTCCAGAAACTTACAGAAAGATCAGCTATGAGTTGGTTATGATTAAACAGAAGTGTGTTGAATTTGAATGAATTTTGTCAAGAGATTGAGAAAAAACAATGAAATCATAGATGACTTTTAGGGTTGGGGCTTGTATAATTAGGTAGATTGAGGTAGTACCATTTATTGAGTTGGAGAAGATAGTTTGCGAAAGGGGAAGGAATAGGGATGAATTATGATTTGAAATTTTTAAGCTTGAGAGTCATTTAAATGGACATAAACAATAAATAGTTGCATAGTCTATGTCTGGAGCTTTGAGAATGGATAAGGAATAGGTGTACAGTTTGAAATTATTAGCATTCAAACTACTGAAGGAATAGAATCAACTGGGGAGAGGAGAGGGCAGTAATGACTTCAAGTAGAGAACTATTTACCAGGAGAAAAGCATGAACCAGGCAGAAAAGTCAAGTATTTAAGGGATTAGGTATGTCTCTCACTGAATGTTGCTAAGCATTAGGACAAGATGAGGACAGAGAAATATATATTGGATTGCACAATGGCTTATTTCCATTTGAGTCTTGTTGTTGTTAAGTGCCATCAAGTTGTTTGTGACTCACCGTGACCCTATGTACCTTAGCCCTGAAACCTGCTCTATCCTGTCCCAACCCTACTGTCTCTGATATGCCTGCTCCCACTACCCCAATTACTGAACTGATCCATCTCATTGAGAGTCTTCCTCTCCTGAGCTGTCCCTCCTCCCTCCCAAACATGATGTTCCTCTCTAAGGACTGGTCCCTCCTTGCAACATGCCCA
>NW_006399872.1:10027005-10030410 GCF_000299155.1 Elephantulus edwardii
CAAGAAACTGCACTGCAATGCAGTGATATGTGGTTCAAATCCACCAGATGCTCTGCCGGAAAAGGAGGGGCCATCTCCTCCTGTACCAGTCAGATCTAATTTGACGGTACACACACACAATCTATATATAGAATAGAAATAAAAGTTTTGGAAAAGAAAATTTCTCGAAATTCATTCTTCTTGATGTTATCTATAATTTCTAATGGTCTGCTCAGTTACATGGTTTTGATCTAGAAATTCTTCTTAGAAATATTATGAATCCACAAGAATGGAAATACTTGTTCTCTGTTAAATGTAGGGAACTTGGATGGTGTACTCTGTAGGGGACTGCACGGATTACTCCAAGGTAGTAATTTTATGGTGGTTTGCATCCATCAAAGACTCATCAGGAGAAACCTCCTCTGTGATTTATGGCTTACATAAATGGAAGGGAAATAGATGAGTAGGTTCTTATTTAATGGCAGTGAGTGTGTATATATCATTTAAATATAGACTAAAAAGAATCCAAAGAAGCTGACTGACTATCCAGACCAATTTCCAACATGACAAACGATGGCTCCCTGAGATTGTGTGTGACTCAGAGTCTTTGTAGGAGTTTTTACTGTTATGTGCTGTCCAGTCACCTGTGACTCACACTGACCTTTTGCACAATAGGCCTCCTGGAGGCCCATTAACTTCTAAATCTTAGCAGAGAATCTTCTCATAGAGAAGGCAACAACATTTCTTGTTGGTTTAAAAGTTTTAGTGTAACTTGAAAATAAAAACTCACTGTTGTATCCTCCAAAGCTCAGACAAGATAGGGCAAAATTTGCAGATTTGGAATAATTTCATCGTTGTTAAGTGCTTTGAATTGATTTCAGCACACAGAATCCCATAGGAGAGACACTAACTGTCTCAATGGATTTCTTTGGTTGTTATCTCTACAGCAGCAGATTGCAAATGTTTTCTACCATAGAGTTGCTGATTAGGTTCAAACTATCAAGTTTTTGTTAGCAGAAAAGAACTGACACATTTCACAGGGCTTCCTAATCTGTGCCAGTTAGTTTAAATATTACTAGGACTCTCAAATGCTAAGACCTGGATGGTAAAAATAATTTAGGAATCCCTCTAAAGATGTCTTAAGAGACATATTTCACAGGAAATCAGAGTTTAGAAAACTTGTGATTTTTTTTTAAAGGAGGCTATTCATAAAGTCTTCTGTAGGAAAAGGAATGAAAAGATAATTCAATCTTAGAAGCAAAGGAAGAATGGGCAAAGGCCAGGATAGGTGCTTAATACTTCTTAAGAACAACCATAGCACGTAGACGTGACTTTAGTTTTCTCCTCATTCCGCACTTAGCACTAAGTCATAAATTGGGTATTTGTTACTAAATACAAAACAGAATGAGAAGCAGTCTTTATGCAAGTACTTCAACACTCTCCTGAGATTTTTGAAAATTACTAAGAATGAAAACTAAGTAGAACCCTGAGTAAATGAATAGCCCAAAAGAGAAAACAACCCGAAGTGCACACCTTTGTTTTTTAGTCCTAATGAAGGGAAGATCAGATATTCCAAATAGAAAGTACACTGGAACACAGGGTAGAAAGTTGCCTTATTTAGGATAAGAAAAATATTTAAAATGTGAAATCATTCATCCGCTCAGAAGGAATGCTCAAGGAAAAGTTTCTCTAAAGATCAAAGATTGGCTTACTAAGACACTCATTGCTCTTCAGTTGATTATTAACCAGTGGTAGCCCACAAAGTAACAAATATTGCTGTATTGCTGCTCTATACGTTTTTTAATATTTCTATTTCTTGATGACTGTAATCTTTACGGAAGCGGATTGTCAGGGCTTTCTTCTGTGAGATGACAGGGTGGATTGGAACCAATAATGTCTAGAGTAGCAGTTGATTGCAAACTGCTCCCACAGCTGGCTTCTTAAGGATATTCAAGTGTCTAGGTGAGTGGAAATTAATAAAATTTTCCAGTAAGGGGAATGAATTAATATTTACATAGTTATAAAAATAAAAAGAAAGGAAATGTAAATACTTAAGGATTCCAATTTCTCATACCAGTGGTAACATTTTGCAAATGAGACTAGTTTTTTATTTTTGTTTAGTGAAAATCAGCTTGAAAAATTTCAAAAGTAATTTCTATGAATTGTCAATGTGAAAGTAAAGTATAAGCTTACATTTTTATATTACTTGGATTTATTCTTTTAAAATTTATACAAGATTGTGTTGTTGTTGTTGATTGCCTTAGCAGTAGAGCATGACTCATAGTGACCCTATGAACGAAAGGCCTGAAGCCCCTCTACAACTATCGGCATTTATCAAAGTTGATAGAGTTTCTAGAGGCTTAAAGATCAAATAAACTACTCTTCTAGTTAATGTTCAAAATGGTTTCTAAAAAGTAAATTTTATATATTCAATTTGATGTATTATTCTGAAATTTTTATATCAACACTAATTATGTTAATAGTATATCAGATAGAAGTTTAATTTTCAAAATCTTTAGGGCCAAGTTAATTACTTGACCATTGCCTAAATCGCTTACAAGACCACTGTTGTTATAACATACATTGAGCTGGAAACCACTCCCAGCTTTCTCCAATGGCAGCAAATCACGTGGGAGGAGATTGCCCATTCCCCAGTCTTTCTCCTGCCCATCCCCCATCTTTCTCCTGTGGCACTGGTGGATTCAAAGAGCAGGACTTTGGGTGGTCAGTGCAACTCCTTACCACTAGGCCACCATAGCTCCCTCTAAAGAATGCTGAACTAGTTATTGCTAAGACCTCATGAGAACTCACCACAATAATAAAATAGTCAAGAAAATACAGTTGTTTCTTTAGCAGGTACAATAGAATTAATAAGGGCAATCTGCATATATCTGCATATAGTTTAAGACAAATTACTATAAGCATAATGCTTAAGGATCATTATGCAAGGTAATTCTAAGCAAGATAGAATTCTGAAATCGTTCTTACTAAGCATACTTTTAAATGTGTATGTACTTGTACTGTTGTAAAAATATTTTTAAATACTATAGAGGGCTTACATTTTTTGGGTCTATCAGGAGAAATTATATAAGGAATTGCTATTTCTACAGCAAGTACTCTGAGTGTCTAAAAGGCTGCTATGTGACAAATCATACTAATTTATCTCCTGAATTTTCTCTGTGAAATAGAAATCATTGTATATAAAAATAAAATACCTTAAAGTTTTAAAAATATTTTAATAAGAAAATTCTGGTTTACCTACAAAGTTTATATACATTGTTTATTACATTGGATCTTTGACATTTAAATGTCTTAAAGTTTGATGACTATTTGTTCCAGATTGGGAGGGAATGATTAAAGGAAAAAATCTAAACTTGAATGTGGATCTCTATCTCTATCTCTATCTCTATGTCTATCTATCTATCT
>NW_006399872.1:10034857-10040140 GCF_000299155.1 Elephantulus edwardii
GTGTGTCAGAGGCGGTGCGGTTGGCGCAGGATAGAGCAGGGTTTAGGGCTGTTGTGCATAGGGTCGCTATGAGTCGGAAACGACTCGACGACACAGAACAACAACAACAACAATGATCTTTTACATTCTTCATGGACGATTTTCTTGATATCCTCCCAGAGCTCATTTGGTCTACGCTCATTGGTGCTCAAGGCCTCAAACCTATTCCTGAGATGGCTTTGAAATTCAACTGGGACAGACTTAAGGTCAAATTTTGGTTCCCGTGGACTTAATTTTCCCCAACTTCAGCTTGAACTTCCATATGAGTAGTTGGTGGTCTGTCGCATAATCAGCCCCCAGCCTGGTTTTCACTGCTGCTATTGAGCTTCTCCACTGAGTCTTTCCACAAATGTAGAGAAATGAGGCTGGAGATAGAATGATAAAGTTGTGCACATTCAATGATTTATTCAAGGGGAACTATGGAAAAGTGTTTTATCCTACTGTAGTAGGAGCCATCATTCACATAGTAGTTAACAGAACATTCTGGATTCAGAGTAACTGGGTTTGTATTATTAGTAATTCATATAACACCTTAGAAAATTATTTAACCTCTCAATATCTCAGTTCTATATAATAAGGATAAAAATAGAGCCTCCCTGATAGAGTTGTTTTGAGGTTTATGTGTAAATATAAATGCAAAGCACATAAAACTCTGATTGGTACATAGCAATTTCTGGATTACCTCTTACTAAGCTCAAAAGTATCTATGGAAATACTGATTGCATAATAATTTAAAATTTGAGGTGTGGTTTTTTTTTTAAAGATAAGTACCAAATGAAATACAATCTGAGGAGAACAAATGGTTATCAGCATTTATAGGATTAATAGAGATTGTTCTGTTTTGTAGTTAAAAGGCAAAATAAAACAAAACAGCCAAGAGTTGATCCATCTTGAGCAGAGCAGTGAAATGAACTTTAATAAAAATTTTTACTATATAAATAAATAGTTCAGGAAAAAAAACCCTACATGGGACTATTCAATGAAAAGATTCATAGCAGAAAATTATGTTGTTATTGTTAGTTGCTAAGTGACATTGAGTCAAGTATGACCCATAGTGACCCCATAAACAACCCTGTCCTTTCTTGTGCCATCACACACTAAAGCCCATTGTGTCAGTCACCTGGTCAATCCACCTGATCAAGAGTCTTCCTCTCCTCCTCTGACCTTCTACCATTCTGAGAACTATGTTCCTCTCCAATGAATAGCCTCTTCTAGCAACATGTCTAGAGTATGTGAGGTGAAGCCTCATCATCCTTGCCTCCAAAGAACGTTCTGTATAACAACCACAATAAACACTTACTCATTTTGCTTCTATAAGCAATCAGCTTGTCTTCTGTTTAGTTATTGTAAAGAAAATCCCTATGAACTTTCTCATCTGTGTGTTTTATTTTTATAATTTGTTAACAGTTTCTTACATACACTGTTTTTGTGTCTTTTCCCCTTAAATTTTGGGTTATTTGTGTTTTTGAAAGAGTCTCGGTGACACAGTGGTTAAGTGCTGAGCTGTCAGCTAAAAGGTTGCCAATTCAAATCCATTGGCCACTCCATGGGGGAAAAAATGAAACAGTCTGCTTCTGTTGAGCTGACAGCTTGCAAACCTTATGGCGCAGTTGTACTCCATCCTATGGAGTTGATGAGTTAGAATCAACTTGATGATACTAGATTTCATGTTTTTTTTGTTGTTGTTTGTTTGTTTTTTTAAATTCAGTTCCCCTCTCTGGTGGCCTAGTGGTAAAGAGTTCACTGTAAATCTAAAGGCACATGGTTTGAATCCATCAGATGTCTCTCAGGAGAAAGATGGACAATCTCTTCCTGTGCAATTTACTGCCTCTAAAAACCCACGGGAGGGTCAATTATGACTGGGTTCTGACTCAACAGTACACAACCACAAAAACTTGTAAGCAGCATATGTTGCCTTTTCATCTATCTGAAAATCTTTGCCTCCCTCATACACTTGTGGAAAGCCTTTAGATTACAGTGAGCCTGGTCAGATAATCCAGAAAAAATATTCCCCTTTGACTGGCAGCTCCAATCACATTTGCAATTTTGCTTTCCTTTTGCATTTAAGGTAACATTTTTGCAGATTCAAGGCTTCAAGGTAAGTCACAGGACACAGATTTATCTAAAAAAAATTCTCAGAACTCATAGCTGACCTTCCAGTGAGATTGATGTTGTTTGGTGTTGTCTAATCGAGTATGACTCATGGCGACCCTATGAACAACAGATCTGAACCCTGTTCTATCTTGTGCCATCCTCATAGTCTCTGACACACTTGAACCCATTGCTGCATTCACTGTGTCAATTCTTCTGCTTGAGGGTCTTCCTCTCTTTCACCAACTCTTCATCTTCTCACACATGATGTCCATCTCCAAGGAATAACCCTTCCGAACAACATGTCAAAGTATGCTAGATAAAGTTTTATCATCTTTGCCTCCTAGAAGCACTCTGGCTGCACCTTCTCTAAGACATCGGTTTGTTCTTTCAGCAGTCCATGGAATGTTCAGTGCTGTTCTCTTTAATACCACAGTTCAAAGGCATCAATTTTTTTCTTCTGTTACCTTTGTTCATTGTCCAGCTTTCAGCAGCAAAGAAGTGAGTAAAAGACTATGGGCTGTTTAAGACACTCCCTAGTCCTCAAACTAGCATCATTACTCCTTAATAACTTTTTTTTTGTCACTGACTATAAACATTCTCAGTGCAATACACTAATAATTTCCAGTGAGTTAATAAGGCTATAAATTAGTAAGGATGGCACGAGAACAATCAGTTTCTTTGAGTTGAGGTGCTGGAGAAGAGTGCCACAGATTGCCAAGAGAACACATAGTTCTGCCTTGGAGAGGGTGAAACCAAGTTCGTTTCCTCTAGGAGGCAAAGATTTTGAAGCTCCATCTGTCATATTTTGGGGCACTTGGCTGAGAGGAACCAGTCTTTGGGGAACATTGTGCTTGTAAGGGACAGTACCCCGGAGAGGAAGAGCCTGGATGAGATGGATTGATACAGTAACTGGGATAATGGGGTTATGTGTGTCAGAGTCAGTGAGGCTGGCTTGAGATAGGGCAGGGTTCACAGCTATGGTACGTAAGGGGCTCTGTGAATCTCAGGTAACTCAATAGCCCATAGCAGCAACAATAGCAAATCACATAGGAAGAGATTGCACTTCTTTTTCTCTCAAAGCCACTGGTGGATTTGAACCACTGAAGATAAATGACCTTTGGGACATTAGAATTCCTTATGGGGTTATCTGAGAAGTCTTTACTCAGCCTACCTCACATCTCTTGCTCATATCCTCATCTCTTGTACCTGCCAGGACAAGTTGCAACTATCCTCACAGAAAAGAACAAAAATAAATAAATTAATAATAATAATAATAATAACAATAAAATAATACTACATCAGGGCAGAGATTGTGTGAATAGTGCAAATCAGGAAGGTTTCTCTCTATTGTCTATAGAGCTCTTGTGAGTCAGGACTGTATTCTATCTACCTATTCAATTTGTATATGAACAAATTAACTGAGAAGCAGGACTTTATGAAGAGGGATCAGAATTGGAGGGAGACTCATTAATAACCTGCATTATGCAGGTGCCACAACCTTGCTTGCTGAAAGTAAGGAAGATTTGAAGCTCTTGTTGCAGAAGATCAAGGAATGCAGCCTTCAGTATGGATTGAATCTCAATGTCAAGAAAATATTCTTTTTGATAGGAAACATTATGATGGAGGGAAAAAGGATTGAAAATGTCAACAACTTCACCTTACTTGGATCCACAATTAACACCCCTGGTACCAGCAGTGAGGAAATAAAGAGACACATTGCCTGGGAACATCTGCAGTTAGAGATCTCTCCAAATTATTGAAGAGTGATGATGTCAGTTTAAGGACTAAGGTTCATGTGATTCAGGCCATAGTCTTTCTGATAACTTGCTATCCATCTGAGAGCTGGACAATGAATAAAGACGACAGAAGAAGAATTGATGCCTTCGAGCTGTGGTGTTGGAGAGGAGCACTGAACATCCCATGGATGGCCAAAAGAACATATACATCTTGGAGAAGGTGCAGCTGGAGTGCTCTTTGAAGGCAAGAATGAGGAGGCTTCACCTCACATATTTTAGGATGTTGCTAGGAGAGGCTATTCCTTGGAGAGCGACATGATGCTGGGAAGGGTGGAGGATTGGTGAAGGAGAAAAAGACTCTCAACCAGGTTGATGGAAACAGCGACTGCCGCCATTGGCTGTTGTGTGTGAGGAAGTGTGAGGATGGCACAGGATAGAACAGGGTTCAGATCTTTTGTTCATGGAGTCACTATGGGTCATACCCAATTCCTCATCTAACAACAGTAATTGTAGAAAACAAACAAACAAACAAACAAAAAAACGGCATCACAGAAATCATCCACAACAGGAATGAAATATAAATAGCCTTGAGGATGGGAGGCTATGGATTTCTCTTTTACTCCTTATGAAAATCAAGAGTGGAAAAAGAGTTTATTTTTTTTCAGTAAGTTACATCGCCGTATTTTACTTTCTTCTCTCTCAAATGCATGACGATCTCTCCCCATCTCTAAGCTGGAAGTAATGCTTTAATAAGTCTGTACAATTCTTTGTCAACACTGAGGGCCTGGAGCACCAGCCCTGATATCCATCAGAGAAGGACTGTCCTTGGCAGGGACTGTTCAGTGTCAGGAGTCCATCCCAGGCAAGAGGGAGCCAAGGGCTTCTCTCAGATGTCATCTTTCCTGCCTGCCTTCCATTCACTAACTTCACAGGAAGCAAAACTTTAATGGCTGTCTTGCATTACCCCATGAGAATTATGCCTCAAAAACCCTTGTTCCATTGGAGAGCATCACAGAGCCACGTTTGTGACAAATTTGCATCCACATCTTTCCAAACAAAAATAAATTTACTGAGAAGATCTCGAGAAAAAAAAAAGAAAATTCTGACTGCACCCTCTCTAAGACATATTTGTTCTTTTGACAGTCCAGGGGATGTTCAGTGCTCATCAACACCACAGCTCAAAGGCATCTTTGAGTTCTACTGTCATCCTTATTCATTGTCCAGCTCTCAGATGCATTGTAAGTGATCGGAAAGACCATGGCCTCAATCAGACACACCTCATTCCCAAAGTGACATCATTGCTGCTCAATTATTTGAAGAAGTCCCTAACTACAGACTTTTTCAATGCCATAAGTCTCCTGATTTAGTGACTGCTGGTACCAAGGGTATTAATTGTGGACCAAAGTAATATGAA
>NW_006399872.1:10040240-10044160 GCF_000299155.1 Elephantulus edwardii
ATATATTCAACACTCTTCTCCAGCACCACAGCTCAAAGGCATCAATTCTCTATCATCCCTAGCCATTGTCCAGCTTTCTGATACATAGCACACAATTGCAAAGACTATGACCTTGATCAGGTGCACCTTAGTCTCCAGCCTGACATCGTTGCTCTTTAGTACTCTGGAGAGGTCCCTGAAAGCTACCTTTCCCAATGCAATTCGTCTCTTGCTTTCCTGGCTGCTGGTACCAAGAATGTTGACTGTGGAGCCAAGCAAACTAAAACTGTTAACTATCTTAATCTCTTCACCATCCATAATGATGCTACCAATTGGCCCATTGGTGAGAATCTTTGTTTTCTTGATGTTGAGTCTTAGGTCAGATATAATCTCCCAAGAAACGCTTAACTGAAAGAACTGAAGAACAAATCCAAGCTTTGAATAGTGAAATAGTGAAAGATTTTTATGGACAAAATATTGAATTGCCTGTTGTTGTTGATGTGAGATGTTGTTGAGTCTACCATCACTCATAGCTATCCTATGAACAGCAGAACTAAAGCCTGCCCTGTTCTGTGTAATTCTGACCATCTCTGCTATACTCTGCCTATAGCCTGAGTCATTGTGTAAATCCAGCTTGTCAAAAGGCATTCTCTCTTTTGCTTACCCTCTACCCTTTTTATGTAATTCAATATATAAAACTCCATCTCACATACTTATTTACCTAGGAAACACCAAAAGAAGGTAGAAGGAATATACACAGTCACCATACAAAAAAGAATTGTTCAACACTTAACCATTTCAGAAAGCAGCAAAGTAACATATGATTAAGAATCAATGGTACTGAGAAGTCCTATTTACATTAAATGCATCAGAAAAGCAAGGTTACAGGAATTGGTGGAAGACTAATCAAGTTGCTTCAATGAACAGATGCACCACTGGATATACTACTTGTCTTTGCCAAGACACTTGGAAGAAAGCTATCTAGTCAACTGATTGAGAACATAAAGAAATAGCTGACCCTCCACTGTGGTTCCAAGGCTGTAGATAGCATTGGAGAAGATTGTCCATCCCTTCATTGAGATGTCATTTTTCAAAGTGCTGGTCTCCATTTCTTTTTTATTTATTGCAAGTGAAAACAATGATTGCTTATCCATATATATGCTTGTTCTAAGTAAGTACTTACTAGCATTAATTGCTAAGACCCTTTGAGTCCAATTTGACCCTCGTAAGTAACAATTCCACTGGTATTGCACGCAAGTAAAAATCTTATTTGAGTTAATTCCCAAAACAGCTGCAGTCATACTGTAACATCACAAACTTGATTTGAATTCAGAAGAGATTGTGAAATAAGGGATATCATTGCTGATGCCAAATTGAAATTGGCTGAAAGTAGAAAATACTAGAAAGATGTTTACTTGTGTTTTATTGATTACGCAAAGGCATTTGATTGTGTGGACTCTCATAAATTATGGATAACATTGAGAACAATGGAAATCCAAGAAGACTTTAATGTGCTCACTAGGAACTTGCTGACAGTGATTGAAAAAGAATAAGGGATATTGCATACATGGTGTAAAATCAGGAAAAGTATGTATCAGAATTGCATCATGATACCAGATTTTGTTCAATCTCTATGCTGAGTAAGTAATCTAAGAAGCTGGTGCAGTGGTTGGCTAACTCCTAAATGAAGAATCAGCTGCTGAAATCCAAAGGAGAAAATGTGGAAGTCTGCTTTAACAATGATTACAGCCTTGAAAATCTTATGAGGTAGTTCTACTTTGTCCTAAAATGTTACTATGAGTGGGAATCAACTTAGTAGTAATCAGTTTGGTTTGGTTTTAAGCATGGCAGAAAAGACAAAAAAAAAAAAAAAAACCAACCAAAAAAAACCCACAAACAACCCAAAAAACAAAAAACCCCAAACCCAAAAGGAAAGAGTATTAATACCAAAGATTATCAAAGTAAATGTTACAAGGAACTAAAAAATGAAATACCGAATATACAGTGTTTGATACCACAGTCCCATTTTTTCCTTTGACATTTGAAAATGTTAAACATCTTTAATAATGTGTATGAAAATGTTTTCCATTTTATGATCTAGGGTTAGCATTTCTTTTTTCCCCTTTGTCTAACCACAGTAACTGAGAGAGCAATTTTGTACCTTAGTAGTATTAGCACTGGTAATTCACAAGTATAAAAATTCCAAATGTATTCATGACAATAAAAACCACTTGCATCTAGATATTGTTTTTCATTGTATAATTTAGAATATTTTGCAATATCTTTTTATGCAGACCTCTTTATGTGAAGTTTATATGTTGCTTGAGCTATTATAATGTTGTCTATTGGTTCTGATAGAAGAATAGATGCCTTTGAGTTGTGGTACTGGAGAAAAGTCTTGAACATACCATGGACTGCCAAAAAAACAAATAATTCCGAATTGGAGAGGGTGAAATCAAGTCTCTCCTTAGAGGCTAGGATTTTAAAACTCCACCTCACTTACTTTGGGCACATGGCCAGGAGAGATCTGTCCTTGGAGAAGGACATTATGCTCAGAAGGGTGGACGGACAGCACAGGAGAGGGAGACCCCAGGTGAGATGGATTGATACAGTAACTGCGGCGATGGGGGTTGGTGTGTCAAAATTAGTGAGACTGGTTCAGGATAGGGAAGGGTTCCGAGCTGCTGTGCATAGGGTCACTATGCATCACAATAGACTCAACCAATAATATTCTACAACAGGTTTAGAAGCAGGAGTGGCATCCACTTCCTAAACAACTTTCCTTCAGAAACTCTACGAACTTTGATAAAGGTAGATAGTTGTAGAGGCACTTCAGGCCTTTTGTTCATAGGGTCACTATGAGTCGTTCTTGACTTGAAGGCAATCAACAACAACAGCCACACTGGTTCTGATATTGAGATATAATCCATAGGTTATCAATTTAATCTTCTTCAGTAAGTGCGTCAGTTCTTGGTGACTTTCTGCAAGCGAAGTTGTGCCATCTGTGTATGTGAGTTGTAGGTTGTTGATGTCTTTCTCAAATACTGAAACCACATTCTTCTTCATATAATCAAGCTTCTCTAATGATATGCTTAGTATACAGACTGAACAGGTATGGAGAAAAAGATACAACCTCAACACAAAAAATTTGTTATTTTAAAGCATTCTGTGTTTGAATAGCTTTTTCTTGGTATATGTATGTTGTTGTTGTTGTTATGTGCCATGAAGTCACTTGCGACTTATAGTCTTCAGTACTTTGGAGAGGTCTCTAACAGCAGACTTTCCCATTGCAAAACGTCTTTTAATTTCCTGGCTACTGGTGTCAAGAGTGTTGACTGTGGAGCCAAGCAAACTAAAGCTGTGAACAATCTCGATCTCTTCACCATCCATCCTGATGCTGCCAATTGGTCCAGTGGTAAAAATCTTTGTCTTCTTGATATTGAGCCTCAATCTATATGTTGTTATGTGCCATCAAGTCATCTGCGACTCATAGCGACCCTATGTACAACAGCCCTAAACCCTGCTCTATCCTGTGCCAATCGCATTGCCCCTCTGATACACCCATCCCGATTACCCCAGTCACTGAATCAATCCACCTCATAGAGGGTCTTCCACCCCTGCGCTGTTCCTCTACTCTACCCAGCATGATGTCCCTCTCCAAAGACCTGTCTCTTCTTGCAACGTGTCCAAAGTATGTCAGACGAAGCCCCAGAATCCTTGCCTCCAAGGAGTAGCCTGGTTTTACCCTCTCTAGGATGAATCTGTTTGTATTCTTGGCAGTCCATGGTACATTCAATACTCTTCTCCAGCACCACAGCTCAAAGGCATCAATACTCCTACTGTCCTCCCTACTCAATCTATATATGTTGTTGTTGTTAGGTGCCGTCAAGTCGTTTGCGACTTATAGCAACCCTATGTACAACAGCTCTAAACCCTGCTCT
>NW_006399872.1:10044260-10046247 GCF_000299155.1 Elephantulus edwardii
TTTTTATAATTTAAATGTGATTTTAATGAAAGTTTACAGAAAGTAGGTTTTCATTCATTCGTTGTTTCTTGTTTTAACCCTTTCCCCTCCTTTCCCTGTCCCCATTTATTTTTTTGAAATATTCATTAATTGTTGCACAATTATGCTGAGTGAAATATCTCAGTCGTAAAAGTACAAATACTGCATAACACCACTGTTATAAAACAGGACTGACTTGGGGGTGGGGAAAATTAAATAATTAATACTGCATTGAAATAAATAAAGGAAAGAACTCTTTAGAAGGAATATATGATTAGGCATTATATGTATGACAATAGCCCAGAATAAGAAGACTAATGTTGGGGGTGGGGAGGGAGGTAATTGTGCAAGAATCTTTGCTTTCTTGACATCAAGATGCAATCCATATTGAAGGCTGCATTCCTTGATCTTCTTCAACAACTGCTTCAAATGTACCTCACATTTTAGTAAGCAAGGTTGTGTCATCTGCATATTGCAGATTGTTGATGACTCTCCCTCCAATCCTAATGACATATTCCTCTTAGACTCCAGATTCTCAAATAATTTGCTCAGCATACAGATTGAATATGTATGAAGAAAGACTACAAATTTGAAAAATATGAAGCACAGATAAAAAATAGGAAAAATACTTAAAAATTTAAAATGAAATGAAAAATATTAGAAAAATATGAAGAGCCAATAAACAATATTTTCGAATATTTAACTCTACTAATAAGAAAAGTAATACAACAGTGGAGAAGATTTCATCAGTTTTCAGACTGACAAAGATGTATAAAAATTTTCCTCCCTGTGGTTAAAAATGTGTAGAAAAAGTGTATTTCTCATCCTCAATAGGGTGCTTTGAATATACTTCACTTGACAGATTTTGAACAAGAGATCTCTAATTCAAAGTTTCTAATAATAGTATATTCTATTATTATTTCCCATCAAGTTGATTATCACATTCATTTTCTTGACATTTAAAATACTGGAAAATATCAAGCCCCCAAAGTATATTAAAACTTTAGTACAACTTCAAGATTGAACTGATCTCAATAAAACTTGAGCCCATCAATAATGGAAAAACTTGAGCTTACTTGCTACTGAGGAAGCTAAAGAAGTTATTTCCATGGTTGGCCTACTTTACATGAAAAGTGTCAGATATAATAGATAAAGTCTTTGAAGATGTCTGGGCAAGAGTTTATACTCCCCCCCCCCACGTGTCTGCTGATGTGAAAAAATGATGGCAGAGCAATAGACTTCAAATCAATGACTGATTCATTAGTGGGACTGAAAGCCTTTAACTGGCTTGGCCTAACTTAACCAATCAGTACATCAGGTTATAATTCTAAAGAGAAATACATGAATGAATTGTTAAGGAAGCATTATACTCAAGATATAATTTATATGTTATTGTTATTATGTGCTATAAAGTTACGTGAGACTCAAAAGGACCCTATGAAGTGTATCCTGTCCTGAGCCAGTCTCATTGACTCCAACAAACCTACTCCCATTTTACAGTTGTTGTTACATGCCGTCGAGTCGTTTGCGATTCATAGCGACCCCATGTACAACAGCCCTAAACTCTGCTCTATCCTGTGCCAATTGCATGGCCTCTGACACACCCACCCCGATTACTCCAGTCACTGAATCGATCCACCTCATAGAGGGTATTCCCCTCCTACGCTGTCCCTCTACTCTACCCAGGATGATGTCCCTCTTCAAAGACCTGTCTCTCCTTGCAACATTTCCAAAGTATGTCAGACGAAGCCCCAGAATCGTTGCCTCCAAGGAGAAGCCTGGATTAACGCTCTATAGGATGAATCTGTTTGTTTTCTTCGCAGTCCATGGTACATTAAATACTCTTCTCCAGCACCACAGCTCAAAGGCGTCAATTCTCCTTCTGTCCTCCCTAGTCATTGTCCAGCTCTCTGATGCATAACAAGTGATTGCAAAGACCATGGCCTGTATCAGGTGCACCTTTGTCTCC
>NW_006399872.1:10047808-10065335 GCF_000299155.1 Elephantulus edwardii
CAGCTCCTGGCCTAGTTTTCACAGCTGATATTGAGCTTCTCCAGTGTTTTTTTCCTGAGATGTAATCGATCTGATTCCCAGGTACCAAGCCCCAAGGCGGAGCCCAAAACGGTTGGGAGGAGTAAAGGGCCGATGGAGGGACAAGTAGGCTGCAGAACCTGGAGCCTGGAAGTGCGCGGACACAAGTGGAGGCCAGGCAACACAGAGGATACCCCGGAAATAGCTTCTGACACGCCTCCAGCTACCAAGCCCCAAGGCGGAGATTTTACAGTTACTGTGTCAATTTATCTCATCTGGGGTCTTTTCTATGCTGTCCCTCCACCCATTCCAAGCGTGATGTCCTTCTCCAAGGACTGGCCCCTCCTGGCCATGTGCCCAAAGTATGTGAGACAGAGCTCCTAATCCTAGCCTCCAAGGAGAAAGTTGGTTTCACCCTCTTCAAGACAGATCTATTTATTTTCTTGGCAGTCCCTCATATATTCAAGACTCTTCTCCAGCAAATAGTAAAACTTATATTATGCACTGGAGCACAGAGAAACCAAAGCAAAAGGAACACAAGGAAATTAATCATCTGAACAGAAGAGTTAAAAACACATCTCAGGAAGACAAAGAAAAGTATTTTAATGAAATGGCCAAAGAGCTGGAGTAGGAAAATCAGAAGTGCTGAACTTGCTAAGCATTTTTATACTGAAGGAACTGAAGAATAAATTCAAGTCTCAAGTTGCAATACTTAATGATGGTATGAGGAGAATATTGAAAGATCCAGGAAATATTAAAAACAGATGGAAAAAGTACACAGAGCCACTGTACCAAAAAGAACTGGCTGGCACACTGACTGGGAGCAAACAACTGACAATAGCATCTCAGACCCGGGTCTCGTGACAGAAGTTTACAGAATACTCTTACACTTCCAGAAGAATTGCAAAATGGGCAAAAGACATGGAAAGACTTTTCATAGAGGAAGATATTCAGGTGGCCAATAGATACATGAAAAATGTTCAGAATCACTGGCAATAAGAGAGATGTAAATCAAAACCACAATGAGATACAATCTCATCCCAGTAAAAGTGGCAAAGTTTAGTAAGGCAGCAAGCAATAAATGCTGCAGAGGATGTGGGGAAGTGGGAACTCTCATACACTGTTGTTGGATGTAAAATGGTCTAACTGCTCTGGAATACAGTTTGGCATTTCCTTAAAATGTTGAACATAGAAACTCCATGTTGTTGTTGCTTGCCTTTGAGTCGAGCACGACTCATAGTGATCCCACGACTATCAATATTTATCAAAGTTTATAGAGCTTCCAGAGGCATGTGTTTTAGGAAGTGGATGTCACTCCTGTTTACAAACCTGTCATAGTATGTTTTAGAAACTCCATACGACCCAGCAATTCCATTACTAGAAATATACCCCAAGGAAAATAGAAGTGAGACAAAACAGAGATGTTCATAGCAGCATTATTCACCATCACACGAACATGGAAATAGTAAAATGTCCAGCCACAATCAAATGGAATGAGAAATTGTGGTATATTCACACAATGAAAAACTATGTAGCACTCATGAGCAACAATTCTAAAAAATACAATGTAGCTTGGGAAGGGCTGGAGAGCATTATGGTGAGTGAACTAACAGTTTTATAAAGACTACATAGACCGTTATTGTAAAATAGGATAGCTAGTAAAAAATGTATGGGAACTCAAGAGAGGGAGGGCTGAGGATGGGTGGGGGTGAAAACACAGGTTACACAGTATGGTGGGTGGAGGGAGGCAGGGGAAGTATATGGAAAAGACGTGGTGAAAAGACAGCATAATGATGGGCAATGTCCAATAGGAAATGATTTTATAAAACATGTTGTTGTTAAGTGCCGTCTAGTTGCAGGCAACTCATAGCGACCCTATGAAGGAGAGTCCTGGACATTTCCTGTATAATTTTCGTCCATTCTCTAGGTTCACAGGGTTTCCAGAGGCAAGCTATTGTGCAAGTGGATGCCACTCCTGCTTCCAAGCTTGTTTTAAATGGGGAGCTTTACCAAGCACTGTCCACCATGGGTAACAGTATTCGGCTTCACAGCAACCACGAGTTACCTCTGTACAGCAAGTGGACATACCAGGGCTATATGACCTAGAAGAATGTTTCACCAAAACCAATTAAAGGTAGGCCTGAGGGCCGTGGAGCAGAGTCACCCACCTTTGGCTTGGGAGCATGGCTTTCTCTCTGCTAGGCCAACTGCCTGCTCTCTCTCTAAAACAAAATGCATGAAAATGACTGCATGAAACATAATGTGAATGAGAAGTAGTGTGAAGCATAATGTATATAAACTTTGTAAGCAAACTAACAAAAAGGAAAAAAGATAATTGGCTGGCTGGCACAGAAGAATTTCATGAAATCACATATGATCAAGAGGCAATAGTGATGAAAGAGGAAGTTCAAGCTGCTCTGAAGAAGTTGGCAAAAAACAAAACCCTAGTAATTGATTGAATATTAATTGACATATTTCAACAAACAGATGCTACCCTGGACATGTTCGCAAGGTTGTATGGTGAAATATGGAGAACAACTATCTGATCAGTTGACTGGAAAAGATCCATATTTATTCCCATTCCAAAAAAAGGTGACCCAATAGTGTGGAAATTATAAAACAATATCACTAATATCACACACAAGAAAAATTCTGCTAAAGATTATCCAAAAATGACTGGAAGAATACATTGACAGAGAACTACCAGAAAGACAAGCCAGTTTTAGAAGAGGCCATGGCACTTAGAGACATTATTGCCATTGTCAGATGGATCTTGACTGAAAGCAAAGAGTACCAGAGAGTGTCTATATGTATTTTATTGACTAAGCAAAGGTATTTGACTGTGCGGGCCACAAGAAATAGTGGCTAAACTTGAGAAAAAAATCCCAGAACACTTGACTGTGCTCATGAGAAACCTATCGTTGGACTAGGAAGTAGAGGTCAGATTAGAACAAGGAAACCTGCATGGTTCCAAATCAGGAAAAAGGTGTGTCAGGGATGTGTCTTGTCTACATATTAATGTAATCTGTGTGCAGAACAAATTATTTGGGAGATTGCACTTCATGAAGAAGAATATGGAATTGGGATACGAGGGAGACTAATCAACAACCTATGTTATGCAGATAACAAAACATTGCTTGTTGAAATTGAGACGAATTTGAAGTATTTGCTGCAAAAGGTAAAAGACTGTAGTCTTCAATATGAATTGAATATCTTCAACATCAAGAATCAGTAGGACTCCTCTACAGTAACAAAGATAACTCAGAGAAGAAAATCAAGAAAGCAATACAATTTACAATAGGCAACCATTAATTGAGATACTTGGGAATGAGCGAACCTAACTAAAGATACAAATAACATATACAAAGAAAACTACAGAGCATTTCTGCAAGACACAATAAATTACCTAAAAAAATAGAAAAAAATATGGCCTGTTCACGGATAGGAAGACCCAGTGTTTTGAAAATAACAATCCTACTAAAAGCAATCTATGTGTTCAACACATTCCCAATCCAGATACCAATTCATTTTTCAAGGATATTGAAAAAGAAATTGTCAAATTTATTTGGAGAGGCAAGAGACCCTGAAAAAGCGAAACACTTCTGAGAAACAAAAATAAGGTTGGAGGCATAGCACTCCCTGACCTCAAAATCACCTACATAGCAGTAGTAACCAAGACAGCATGGTATGGATACAATGACAGGCACATATACCAATAGAACAGAATTGAGAACCCAGAAATAGACCCAGCTACCTATGGTCAACTGATATTTGTTAAGGAAATCAAAGCTATCAAAAGGGGAAAAGACAACCTCTTCAACAAATGGTGCTGGCAAAACTAGACTTCCACCTGCAAAAAGCTGAAACAGGATGCACATCTCACACCATACACAGAAATCAATTCAAGATAGAGCAAAGACCTGGCAGAAAAGTGCCAAACAATAAAGTTCATAAGAGACAAACTGGGATCAAGCTTAGACACCCTAGTTTATGGTATAAAGGGACTGCCAAATACAGTCAGAAAGGCACAATCTGAAGAGGATAAAAATGATGATTGGGACCTTCTAAAGATTACTTCTCTGTGTACATCAAAATCTTTTCCCAACAGGGTGAAAAGAAAACTTACTGAGTGGGAACAAGCATTTGGTAATATCATCTCAGACAAGAGTCCTGTAACAAAAGTTTACAGAATACTCCTGGGCCTACATAAGAAAAAGACTGATGAGCTAATTAAAAAATAGACAAAAGACATGAAAGAATTTTCACAGAGAAAGATATTCAAATGGCCAACAGACACATGAAGAAATGCTCCAAATCACTGGCAATAAGAGAGATGCAAATCAAAACCACAATGAGGTACTATCTCACTCCAGTGATAGTAACAGTGACAAAGTTTAACAAGGAAGCAAGTAATAAATGTTGGAGAGGGTGTGATGAGATAGGAACTCTTACATATTGTTAGTGGGATTAGTCAGGAAATCAAAAGATGAATTGCATTATGGAAATCTGCTTTCAGATACCTCTCCAAAATGCTAAAGAACAATGATGTCAGTCTAAAGACTAAGGTGCATCTGATTCAGACCTTAGTCTTCACAATTGCTTGTTATGCACCAGAGAGATGGACAATGAATAAGGATGACAGAAGAAGAATGCATGTCTTTGAGTTGTGGTCCTGGGAAGAGTATTGAACACCATCAAGAGAACAAACAGGTCTATCTTGGAGAGGGTGAAACCAAGTTTCTCCTTGGAGGCAAAGATTTTGAAGGCCCATCTCATACCTGGAGCACTTTGGAGGGATCAGTCCTTGGAGAAGGATATCATGCTAGAAAGAGCGGAGGAAAAGTACAGGAGAGGAAACCCCAAATGAGATGGATTGACACAGTAACTGAGTTAATGGTGGTAGGTGTGCTGGAGACAGTAAGACTGGCTCAGGACAGGGTAGGGTTCAGAGCTATTTTACATAGGTGACTCAATAATACATAACAACACAACAACATTGTAGAGCACCATCTTCAAATTAACTGATCACAAGAAAAAACCAAGCCACAGGTTCGGAAACAAAATTTTTGTGGAAAATCTGATTGCGACTGTTAGGATTATGTTCAGAACTCTGTTTTTCCACAAACATCAAGGTGGTTTTATCATCAAGAAAGCTTGGAAAACATTTCTAGAGTCGAGTGTACATTTTCATGTTAATTGCTAATTTCAATTCCCTCTACAGCTCCACGTTGTTCACATTGCCCTGGTCTACCCTCCCAGCTCCCCTTTGGCTTCTGGCAGAGGAATTCACATTTGGAAAACTAAAATAATCTCTGAGATAATAATTCTCTCTCCAGGCTCTCGTACAAATGCCAGAATACTCTTGTAAACACCTCTGCAATTATGTTAACCCCTAGATAAAAAATAATTGTCAGAATTTAGCACATAAAAGTGAAGGCTTTGGGATTCACTATCTGGACTAAAATCTCAACTCGATTATTTACTTACTAACTATAATGTGGGGAAGATATTTGATCTCTGCTATTTTTACCTGTAAAAATGCTCTTGAGAACTATGTTAGGTGCCATCAAATCCACCATAACTCATACAGACACAATGAACAACAGATGGGAACCTTGTCCTATCCTGTGCCATCATCACAGTCCCCATGTCTATCCATCCTCATTGAGGATCTTCCTCTCCTGATAACTATATCAGTGATTAAATGAATCCTAAGTATCATCTGAAGGCTTGACACCAACAAAAGTTGTTAGGTGCTGTGGAATTGGCGCCAATGCACAGTGACCTTTTATGTAGCAGAACAAACTCCTACTTGGTTCTGGGCCATCTATATAATGGCAAGGAAAAAGGATGACAGAAGAATTGATGCCTTTTATATTGTGGCAAAGAGTGTGTTGCATATACATCATGAACTGCTAAAAGAAGAGACAAATCTGTTTTAAAGGAAATGCAACTTGAGTGCTCCTTGGAGGCAAGGGTGAAACCTTAACTCACTTACTTTGAGCATATTTTCTGGACGAACCAGTCATTGGAGAGAGACATCATGCTGAGAAAGGTAAAGTGTCAGCAAAAAAAGGAAGACCTTCTCTTATAAGATGGATTGACGAGGTGACTACCATACTGGGCTTGAGCATGACAGAGATCATGAGGATGACACAGGATCAGGCAAGATTCCAGTCTGCTCTTTATGGGGTTGCTGTGAGTACTAGTTGAGTTAATGCTTCCTAACAACATGATTATTATGGGAGCTCTGGTGGTGTGATTTAGGGAGTTATACTGCTTACCCAGAGGCCATACTTATCTAGTAGCTGGAAATTCTCAGCTGCTTTGAAGGAGAAAGAAGGACAATATCCTCCTTTGTTATTTACAGCCTTGGAAAATCCACTGGAGTATCAGATATGATCTTTGTACTGAAGCGGAAACTATTCCTGGCATGTGATTTTGAAGATAAATACCTAAGACTCTAAGATAAGAGAACTCCTAGTTAAGGGTGCTGTGGTGGCCTAATGGTAAGGAGTTGTGCTTCCAATTCAAAGGCATGCAGTTTGAATGCACCAGTTACTCCTTGTGAGAAAGATGGGAAATCTATTGCTGTGCAGTTTACAGCTCAGAAAACACACTACTTGAGGGTCAGCAATGAGTTGATTCTGACTCCATAGCACATAAAATAACCAAGGTAAGGAGTGGAATCTCATCTAGACTTCACCAAGTATTGGCTGGTGCAAGCAGCAGAGATCAGCTGGAAATGAACCAAAGCAAGCTTGTCATCTGTCCATGTGCTAAGGAAGCATTTTAAGTGTATTCTTTGTAACTGCTTGTTGAGACTCATTCAGTCATCTTTATGTTTCTCACACATGTATTAATAGAAACAATGAATTCCAATAATTTGCTGAACCCCATCCAATCTTTTCCATGTAAACTTACTTTGTTCTGTAGTCTTGGACATTTATGAATTTCACAGAACAAATAGTTGAATGAAAGTATCTACATGTACATGTTTGTACATTTATGTTTTTATATGTATATATATGGGTGTTCCATGCCTTTTCAACCTATATGCGGAACAAGTAATCTGGAGACTGGGCTCTGTGAGGAGGAATGTGGCATCAGAATTGTAGGAAGACTCATCAACAACTTGTTTTATGCAGATGACACAGCCTTGTTTATGGAAACTGAAGAGAATCTGAGGCATTTGCTGCAGAAGTCAAAAGTTGCAGCCTTCAATAAAGATTGAGGCTCAACATAAAGTAAACAAAGATTCTCACCACTGGGCCTGATTGGCAGCATCATGTTAGACAGTGAAGAGATTGAAATTGTTAACAGCTTCAGCTTACTTGGCTCCATAATCAACACTCTTGGTATCAGCAGGCAGGAAATAAAAAGATGAATTGCATTGGGAAAGTTGGCTGTCAGGGACCTTCTCCAGAGTACTTAAGAGCAATATCAGTCTAGAGACTAAGGTGCACCTGATTATCTAGGCCATAGTCTTCAAGATTATTTGCTATGCATCAGAAAGCTGGACAATGACTAAGGATGATAGAAGAATTGATGCCTTTGTATTGCAGTGCTAGAGAAGGGTACTCTATATAGCATGGACTGCCAGAAGAACAAACAGGTTTATCCTAGAGAAAGTGAAACTAGGCTTCTTCTTGGAGGCAAAGACTTTGAAACTCTGCCTGACATACTTTGGGCATGTTGCAAGGAAGAACCAGTCCTTGGAGAGGGACATCATGCTTGGAAGGGTGGAGGGACAGACAAAGAGAGGCAGCCCTGGATGAGATGGATTGATTCAGTGACTAAGGTAATTAGAGAAGGTGTGTTAGAGATAATGAGATTGCCTAATAATAGATCAGAGTTCAGAGCTGTTGTACAGAATATAAGTAGCAAGCAATTCGATGCCACATAACAACCACAATAATAACAACATGCATATATATTCACAAAAGGCACTATTATAGGTAAACAAAATACCTGAGCCTTAACCAAACAACTTACAAGATTGATTTTCTAGGTTTGAAGAATTAGCATCTTATTCTAATAGACTCATTAAATCAGGAGAATATAGTTTACAAAGTTTATGCTCTGCATCCTAGTGAGATGAGTAGTGTCTAGGGTCTTAAAAGCTTGCAAACAGTAATCTCAGTTACAATCATTTATTTTTACTTGTTAGGAGAAAAAAGAAGAAGGAAGGATGAAAGGAAGCAAGGAAGGAGGAAAGGAAGGAGAGGAAGAAGGAAGGAGGGAAAGAAGGAAGGAAGGAAAGTAGGAAAGAGGAAGTGAAAGGAGGAGGGAAGTAGAGAGGGAGGGCAAAAGAAACAAAAGTCTCAGAGGAAACTAATTTATAACTAATGGCCAATAGGAAATACAGCTACATCTACCTAGAGGTCAAAATAACTATATGGTAGTCAGCTAAGACTACCAATACAACGAAAGATAGATTATAGAATGGGAGAAATATGTGAATTATAAGTCAAATTCATAGAACAACTAGACTTATTGGTTCAGTTGAGACCAAGACTGGATGACACTATTATCCTAAAATGTACTTTAAACCTTGAGCTGAAACTATTCCCTGATGTCACTTCGCAGTGAAATAATAGCCTGGCACACAAAATGGAGTGCACACTGTGAGTACAGTGACCTGTTAAAAAACCATATAAAAGACTAGAAGTCAAAAATTACTCTAAAGTAAGAATGAGAGGATAGTAATTTACAAAGTCATTGCTCCTGTTTGCTGCATAGTATTCCATCGTGTGAATGTACTGTAATTTCACAATTTGGACTGTTTAATAGTGAATAATTTTAATAGTTTAATAGTGAATAATTTCATGAATAGTTTAATAGTGAATAATTCTGTACACATTGGTGTACAAGTCTCTGCTTATTTTTCAGTTTACATTTTCTCATGGTATATTACAAGCACTGGAATAGCTTGGTCATAACTTGAGAAGGACTAGAGCATTATGCTAATTGAACTAACTCAGTCCCATAAGGACAAGTAACTGTAGAACATGTGTGACGATCCAAGGGGGAGGGGCAGGGGAGCAGAGGAGTGAAGATGGTCACTGAGGAGGGGGCATTTAATCATAGGGTCACAAAATTTGATGGGTGAAGGGAGAGGAGGGTAAAGAAAAGGGGAAATATCTGGTGTGAAAAACAATGTACATGAACTCTGTACCTAGAATGTTGATTTAGGAGCCAAGCAAACGAAAACTATTAACAGTCTTAATCTCTTCATCATCCATAATGATGCTACCAACTGGCCCACTGGTGAGAATTTTTCTTTTCTTGATGTTGAGCTTCAATCCATATTGAAGGCTGCACCCCTTGACCCTCTGCAGCAAGTGCTTCAGGTTCTCCTCAGTTCCAGCGAGCAGCGTTGTGTCATCTGCATAACGCAAATTGTTGATGAATCTTCCTCCAATCCTGATGTCACATTCCTCCTCATACATCCTAGCTTCCCAGATGATCTGTTCTGCATACAGATTGAAAAAATATGGAGACAGCATACATCCCTGGCAGACAACCTTACCGATTTTGAACCATGCAGTGTCTCCTTGCTCTATTCTGACGACTGCCTCTTGGTTCAAGTATAGGTTTCACGTAGCACAATCAAATGTTCTGGGATTCCCATTCTTCTCAGAGTCAGCCACAGTTTGTTTTGATTCACACAGTCAAAAGCCTTTGCATAGTCAATGAAATATAAATAGACATTCCTCTGGTACTCTCTGCTTTCTGCCAAGATCCATCTAACTTTATCATAGCTTCTTCTAAACCCAGCCTACACATCTGGTAGGTCTCTGTTGAGGTTTTGCTCCAGCCATTTTTTTTTTAATAGTTTTCAGCAGAATCTTGCTTTCATCTGATATTAATGATATTGTTCAATAATTTCCACACTCTGTCAGGTCACCTTTTTTTGGAATGGGAAGAAATATTGATCTCTTCGAGTCAGTTGGCCAGGTTTCTTGGTACAACTTTGTGAGCACATCCAGGGCAGCATCTGTTTGATGAAATACGTCAATTTGTATGCTGTAAATTCCTGGAGCCTTGTTTTTTGCCAGTTCTTTCAGGCCAACTTGAACTTCCTCCTTCATCACCACAAGCTCTTGCTCATACGTTGTTTCATGAAATACTTCTGTCAGCCAATTCTTTCTGGTAAAGTGACTCTGTATACTCCTTCCATCTTCTTTTAATGCTTCTTGGATCATTTAACATTCTGACCCAAGCATTTGAAATATTGCCACTCGAGGCTTGAATTTCTTTTTCAATTCCTTCAACTTAAATGTTGAGTGAGTTTGGCCCTTATGATTTTCTGGTGCCAGCTCTTTGCACATATCATTATAGTACCTTGCTTTGTCATCCTGAGCTGTCCTTTGAAATTTTCTGTTCAGCTCTTTAATTTCTTGATTTCTTCCTTTAGCTTTGGTTTCTCAGAAGTCTAATAAATACTCAAAAGTCTCATCTGACATCCATCTTTTCTTCATCTTCTGACGTTGTAATGATCTTTTGCATTCTTCATGGATAATATTCTTTATATTCTCCCATAGCTCATTTAGTTTTTGCTCATTGGTATTTAAGGCCTCAAACCTGTTCCTGAAATGGTTTTGAAATTCGAGTGGCATAGACTTAAGGTCAAATTTTGGCTCCTGTGTGTTTGATTGCATTTTCTTCAACTTCAGCTTGAACTTGCATATGAGTAGTTGGTGGTCTGTTCCACAGTCATCACCTGGCCTAGTTTTCATAGCTGATATTGAGTTTCTCCAGGGGTTCTTTCCACAGATGTAATCTATTTGATTCCTATGCATTCCATCAAGTGAAATCCATGTGTATAGCCTGGATTTGTGTCTCTTATAAAAGGTATTTGCAATGAATAAATCATTGAATATGCAAAATTCTATCATTCTACCTCTAGCCTCATTTCTGTCACCAATTCCATGTTTTCCAGCTACTGATTCTTCCCTGTTCTCAACTTTTGCATTCCAGTCACCCATTATTATTAATGCATCTTGATTTTATGTTTGATCAATTTCTGACTGTAAAAGTTGGTAGAAATCTTATATTTCCTCCTCTTTAGCTCTAGCTGTTGGTGCATATACTTGAACGATAGTGATATTCACTGGACTTCCTTGTATGCATATGGATATTATCCTATCACTCACCACATTGTATTTCAGGATGGATTTAGAAATGACATTTTTAATTATGAAAGCAGCTCTATTTTTTCTCTCACTTTTTCATCCCCAGCATAGTAGATCATATGATAATCTGATTCAAAACATGCCATGCTAAGCTGTCTCACTTCACCAATACCTAGCATGTCAATATTTATGTCTTCCATTTCTTTCTTAACAATGTCCAATTTTCCTACATTCATGGTTCTCACATTCCACATTCAAATCACTAGTGGCTGCTTATAGCTGTTCCTCCTTTCTGTTTCCATATCTGAGATCTCAGCCTCAATTGCCATGTTTGCTAGTATACATGTGCTCTATTGTTCATAGGGTTTTCTAAGGCCTGTTATTTCATAAGTGGATGGCCAATCCTTCTCCCTAGTCTGTCTTGTTTTTTTTTATTAATATCAGTATCTAACAGACAAGCATTTTACAGAAATGAGCAGATGAAAGACATTTACCCAATTGGAGAAATAACCAATAGATTCAGTGTTACTCCCCACACTTGCCATGTGTATCTTGACCCACCCCTTTCTACTTGACCAGCATCCCTTTCTACTTTTGCCTACACCATTCAACACCTCTCTTCCCTTAACCAGCCCTTGATAATGATGGCTTAAGTCTCAAGCTGTCGGGGTTTTTGTCATACTGAATATTTCTTGTTGTTGCCATTCTCTTATGATGTGGCTAGTACAAAGGTGCACCTGATACAGGCCATGGTCTTTGCACCCACTTGTTATGCATCAGAGAGCTGGACAATGACTAGGGAGGATAGAAGGAGAATTGATGCCTTTGAGCTGTGGTGCTGGAGAAGAGTATTGAATGTACCATGGACTGCCAAGAAAACAAACAGATTCATCCTAGAGAGGGTTAAACCAGGCTACTCCTTGGAGACAAACATTCTGGGGCTTCGTCTGACATACTTTGGACATGTTGCAAGGAGAGACAGGTCTTTGGAGAGGGACATCATGCTGGGTAGAGTAGCAGGACAGCGCAGGAGGGGAAGACCCTCTATGAGGTGGATTGATTCAGTGACTGGGGTAATCGGGATGGGTGTGTCAGAGGCAATGAGATTGGCACAGGATAGAGCAGGGTTTAGGGCTGTTGTACATAGGGTCGCTATTAGTAGCAAACGACTCAATGGCACATAACAACAAGTATCTCTTGAATTTAAGAGTCTCTAAGTAAAACTATCAGGCACACATATCAGGGAAGGCTTCCTGTCTCAGACAGTTCTGAGAAAAAAGTCCTTTGTCTTTAACTCCAGGATGGACTTCTTGTGGCTTAGCATCTCTTCTCTTCCATTTACAGCAAGGTGCTGTTGAAAGAGGGTAGTTTTCCAGGAGAGAGCAATGTGTCTTCTAGGACTGGTGCATAATTTTTGTTTTCTTGGACCGAGGGCTTGCGACCCTTAGGCCCAAATTATATTAACTGGGAGCCCAAGCCTGCAGATGCCTGTGATTGGTCCCTTTTACCTGCAGTAAAGCGGTGAGGTTAACCAGGTTCAGAATTCGTCTCCTCCCCAATCCCCAACTATTTTACAAATTGTATAGTAATTGATAATTAGAAACCTATTTTTCTCTGTAGATTTTCAACAACAAATTATTATTATTTAAAAATCCTCATTGAAGTAGTAGAATGGAAGAAAAGGCTTAAACAGTTATGCTAGGGTTGAACAAGTAAAATCAGATTAATTTATCTTAAAGTCTACGTATCACAACCGTATAAATTAATCTTTCTTCTTATGTTATTTCTCTTTTGTTAAAAACTTGCACATTTTAGATGTCTAGCTAAAATCCAACATTGTCCACAATGATTTTTTTTATAAACTCTTAGCCAACTCATTTATCTCTAAACTTCTTTTACACTTAGAAATTCAATCTCTTATATTGCTTGTATCTTCTAAAAATATATTATAGATAAATATAATATAAAATATACACACAGAGATACATATGAGGCTTTGTTATCACAGTTCATAGGAAATTATGCTTTTAATCAAAAGATGACACCACTCTGTTCATTGTTCAAATCTGTCAGTGGCTTCATAAGGGAAAATTAGAAATTTTTTTCTGTGAGATACATTGTTGTTGTTGATTGCCTTTGAGTTGAGCACGACTCATTTGACCTTATGAACAAAAGGCCTGAAGCAGCTCTGCAACTATCGACATTTATCAAAGTTTATAGAGTTTTCAGAGGCATGTTATTTAGGAAGTGGATGCCACTCTTGCTTCCAAACCTATCATAGTATATTATTGGTTGAGTTGCCTGCGATGCATAGTGACCCAATGTACAGCATCTCTGAACCCTTCCCTGTCCTGAGCCAGTCTCACTAATTCTGACACACCAACTCCCATTGCCCAGTCACTGTATCAAGCCATCTCATCCGGCGTCTTCCTCTCCTGTGCTGTCTTGTCCACCCTTCCAAGAATAATGCCCTTCTCCAAGGATGGATCTCTCCTGGGCACGGGCCCAAAGTAATTAAGGAGGAGCTTCAAAATCCTAGGCTCTGAGGAGAGTTTCACACTCTCCAAGACAGACCTGTTCATTTTCTTGGCAGTTCACGGTATGTTCAAGACTTGTCTCCAGCACCACAACTTGAAGGCATCTAGTCTTCTGTCATCCTTAGTCATTGTCCAACTCTCTGAAGCATAACAAGTAATTGAGAAGACCATGGCCTGGATTAGGCATACCTTTATATCTAGACTGACATGGCTGCTCTTTAGCACTCTGGAGAGGTATATACAGCCTTGGAAATTCCCTGGATGGTCAGCTAGGAGTCAGTTCCTGCTCAATGCAATGACTTTAGGTTTGAGTTTCTCTCTCTCTCTCACACACACACACACACACACACACAGAGTTAGAATCAACTCATAACTGACCCTCTAGAAGGTTTTCAAGAGAGGAGAATGCCCATCTTTCTCCTGCACAGCAGCTGGTGGGTTTATACCTCCTACCTTTGTGTTGACAGTGCAACTTTTTATTTAATAGACCACCAGAGCTTATATATATATAACATATTCTTACAAGTGTGTACATATTCATATTCATATTCACATTCACATTCATATATATAATCATATGAGTGTGTGCATATTATTCAAATATACAGAGACATACACACACAATTACCTCATGTACTGCTCAAAAGTTCTTCAGTTCTTGAAATTTTCTAGCTCATCTCATGTATTATGTAGGTTAATCCTAAATTAGATTTTCTCCTTTCATTTGTAAAGAAATAAGGTCATTCAAAAGGAACTAGATAATTGTGTTTAGCTAAAAATAAAGAGAGGAGAATAAGAATCACATTATTTGTATTACACACGGAACAGTGTTCATAAAGTTATTTGTTATAATCACTAGCCTATTTGTAAAAGGCTTTTATTTTTATGGGTATATAATTAGACTGTTAGTAAGTATTCAACTTTTATTTCCTAAAGCCCGTATTATAAAACATGAAATTTTTGTTCTAAGTCTTATAAATTGTGTTTAGGAGAACACATATAGTGTAACAGCTCAGTTCTGAATAAAGAGGAAATCTTAACAGTGGTTCATGATGACTCCAGAATCTCTATGAACTTTGATAAATATTGATAGTTGTTGGGTCTCTATGAGTTGTGCTCGACTTGAAGGCAATCAACAACAACAAGTTTCTTAGTGAACTCTTGTTTTGGGTTGTTGTTAGATGTCATCGTGTTGAATGTGGCTCCTAGTGACCCTGTGAACAACAGGTCTGAACCCTGTTCTATCTAGTGCCATCTTTATAATTTCTGACACACTTGAGTCTATTACTGTAGTTATTGAGTTAATCCATGCTGTTGACCTTCCTTTGATGGTCCTCCATCTTTCTAAGCTTGATGTCTTTCTTCAAGGAATAGCCTCTTCTAGCAACATGCTCAAACTATGAGAGATGAAGCTTTACCATCTTTCCTTCTTAAAGAACACTCTGGTTGCACTATCCCCTAAGATATATCTGTTCTTTAGGCTGTCCATAGGATATTCAGCACTCTTCTCCAACACCCACAGGCTTCAAAGGCATCATTGTTCTTCTGTCATCCTTATTCATTGTCTAGCTCTCAGGTGCATAACAAGTGATTGAAAAGTATTATGTCCTGAATCAGGCACACCTTAGTCTTCAAACTGGAGTCATTGATCCTCAGTGATTTGGAGGTCCCTGACAGCAGGCTTGCCTATTGCAGTGCATTTCCTGATCACTTGACTGCTGACACCAAGAATGTTGATTGTGGAAGTAAGTAAGATGAAAAAATTGACAACTTGAATTTTTTTCTACATCTTTGCTGATTTTTATGGTTTGTAAATCAGGAAAGGTGTGTGTTGTAATTGTATTCTTTCTCTATACTTATTTAATCTATGTTGTTGTTGTTGTTCTGATGTGCCATCAAGTTGCCCATGACCCACAGTGATCCTATGTACAGCAGCCTTGAACTCAGCCTTATCCTGAACCAGTCTCACTAATTCAGACACACCAATCTCCATTGCCCCAGTTACTCTATCAATCCATCTCATCCAGGGTTTTTCTCTCTTGTGTTGTTCTTGGACTCTGTGATGAAGAATGTAGGATCAGGTTTGGAAGAAGGGTAACTAACAATCTGTGTTATGCCAATGACACAACCTTGTTTTCTGAAAATGAAGAGGATTTGAAACAATATAGAAGATTAGACTATAGTCTTCAATATAGATTGCATTTCAGCAAGGGTGAAAGTGGGCAGATGGGGTGGGTTAATCGTAGAGTTGCACAATTTGATGAGTGGGAGTGATGACGGTAATGGGAAAGACCTAGAGTGAAAATCAATGTATTAGAACCTTATAAATAAACCAGTATATAATTTAAAAAAGAAATAAAAATAATTCATTATCAATGGACTGATAATCAGCATCATTAGAGATAGAAGATTGACATTTTTGGTAGGTGTTGTCAAGTCTCTTATGACTCAAAGCAAACTTATATATAACAAAGTGAAATCTGCCCTATTCTGCACCATCCTCACAACTGATAACACATTTAAGCCCTTATTCTAGCTGCTGTGTCAATCCATCTCATTGAAATCTTCCTCTTCCTTTCTGAACTTACACTTTACTAAACATGATAGGTCTCTCCTGATAACATATTCAAAGCATGTCAGTTGAAGAATTGTCATCCATTCTTTTAAGGAGTGTTCTGGGTGCAATTCTTATAAGACAAATTTGTTTGTTTTTCTCCTTGTCACTATGTACCAATGAGTCAGAATCAAATCATAACTGACCTTCCAGTGCATTTTACACAGGTAGTAAATTGCACGAGTAGGTCACTCTGTTGGCCAGTGGTAAGGAGCTGCATTGCCAACCCAAAGGCATGTCTTCAAATCCACTAGCTGGTGAAAGATGAACATTCGTCCTCCCAAAACTTGTTGTTGTTATTATGTGCCTTTGAGTGTGACTCATAGTGACTCTATGTACATTAGCTCTGAAACCTGCCCTATTCTGAGTCAACTCATTGTCTCTGAAAGAACTAATCCCATTTATCCAATCACAGAGTCAATTCATCTTTTTCTGAGTCTTCTTTTCCCTACTATCCTTCCACTTTTCCAAGTAAGTTGCCCTTTTCCAGGGACTGGCCCTTCCTGGCCATGTGATCAAAGTATGTATTATGGAGCTTCAAATATCTTTGCCTCTAGGGAGCAGCTTGATTTAATCCTCTAAGGCAGACCTGTTTGTTCTCCTGACAGTCCATGCTTGGTATATGCACCATGCTTCTGCAGCACCACCAAATCTGCTGGAGAGTGAGCTATGAGTTGATTCTGACTTGAAGGCACATAACAACAATAACAAGAACATATTGCACAGTAGGAGATTTTCCATATTTCTCTTATATAGAAACTGGTGGATTTGTGCTTTTGGGTTGACAGTAGATCTCCTTACCACTAAACCACCAGAACTCTCTGTTCTTCCAATAGTTCATTATTCTTCACCACCACTACAATTCTAATGTTCTGTAAATTTGCCTTTGACAGCCTTCAGAAACCACTTTACCCAGCTTAGAGGCTTGATTTTTTTTTTAATCTACTTCTACTAAGCTCACCAGAAACTTTCTCTTTTCTCGTTAATACTCCACAGGAGTATCACTCTTCCTCATCATCTTCTGCACCAGATTATCATAACCCTTTATGAAATTTTTTTATTATTATTAAATTTTATTAGTTTTAATGAACATTTACAGAGATTTTGGGTTTTCATTCATTCATTGTTGCACTGTTTCCTCCACCCTCCTCCCCAGTTAGTTCTTCTTTCTCCCTCCCCAATGTCTGTTTTAATTGTCCAATTGCCACAGTGCTTGTCAA
>NW_006399872.1:10074912-10082509 GCF_000299155.1 Elephantulus edwardii
TCTCTGTAAATGTTCATTAAAACTAATAAAATTTAATAATAATTTTTTTAAAAAAGAGAAACACTGACTTTTAGAAGGAAGTCAAATGGTTAAATTTTTCATCCTTGATTCCCCCCACCCCCTTTCTTTTGTTTTTGATGTGCAGTAGGTGCAAATTCTAGTGGCCTAGATCCTACAGAATTGTACTTTAACACATAGGCCTTATCTTTGCATTTCTCCAAATGTGAAACAGGATAGGCATTACTGATTGACTGTGGCAGGGAAAGTAAAGAAAGGTGTTTATACGTAGATAAATGCAATAGTGGATGATTGGCATAAATAGGAGAGCAAAGAAATGAAAGCAAAGATAAAGGCATATATGGGTAAGGTGAAAGGAAAGGCAAGGTACAGTGAGGATTGATAAATTATACATGAGTTATTGAATGAAAGCCCAAACAAACCAACCCCAACATGAAACCCACAAGTAGCTCCCTGAGAGAAAGTTTGGCAATGCCCTTTCATGCAATGCAGTCTCCAAAAACCATTTGGAGGATCAGCTATGAGACAATTCTGACTCAATGATTTGGTGTGAGTTTTGTTTTGTGGGTTTTTTGTTAGTTTGTTTGTTTTTAAATGTGAAAGGAGAGTCTTTCACTCTTCAAGCAGCATTTTTTTTTTTGAGCTGAATAGTCCTGTAGGACTTCTTTTCATTATATCAGATAGATAAATGATAGTATTTTGTTTTAGATAGATGAATAAATGATAACAAGTCTTTATTGCTATGAGTAGAATATTGAATAATTGAAGAAGCATTAAATGAATATGGAAGGAGTATACAGAGTCATTGTATAAAAAATGATTGGCTGGCACAGAAGAATTTCAAGAAACAATATATGATCAAGAGGCAATGGTGATGAAGGAGGAAGTGGAGGCTGCTCTAAAGGACTTGGAAAAAAATAAAACCCCAGGAATTGATGGAATACCAATTGATATATTTCAGCAGACAGTTGCTGCCTGGGTGTGCTCACCAAGTTGTGCCAAGAAATCTGGAGGACAACTACTTGGCCAACTGACTGGAAGAGATTCATATTTATTCCCATTCCAAAATCAAAAGTTACCCAACAGAGTGTGGAAATTGTCGAACAATATCACTAATATCACACACTAGGAAAATCCTACTGAAGATTATCCAAAAAAGACTTGAACAATACATTGACAGAGAACTACCAGAAATACAAGCTGGGTTTTGAAGAGGTCATGGCACTAGGGGCATTATTGCCAATGCCAGATGGATCCTAGCAGAAAGCAGAGAGTACCAGAAAGATATGTATCTGTGTTTTTATTTACTATAGAAAAGCATTGGGCTGTGTGGATCACAAGAAATTGTGGCTAACCTTGGGGAGAGTGGGAATCTCAGAACACTTATTCTTGTCTATACAAAACCTATACTTGGACCAAGAAGCAGTTCTCAGAACAGAGCAAGTAAACACTGCAAGGTTCAAAATCAGGAAAGGAGAACATCAGGAATGCATCCTGTCCCCATACCTTTTCAATCTGTATGCAGAACACATCACTCGGGAAGCAGGGCTTTATGAGGAAAACTGTGGCATTAAGATTGGAGGAAGCTCATCAACAACCTACCATATGCAGATGAAACAACCTTGCTTGCTGAAACTGAAGAAGACCTGAAGCACTTGTTGCAAAAGATCAAGGACTGCAGTCTTCAATATGGATTGAAGCTCAACATTAAGAAGACAAAGATTATCATCACTGGGCCAATTGGCAGCACCATATTAGTTGGAGAAGAGAATGAAGTTGCTAGCAATTATAGCTTGCTCAGTTCCACAATCAACACTTTAACACCAGCATTAAGGAAGTAAAAAGATGAATTTCATTGGGAAAATCTGCTGTCATGGACCTCTCCAGAGTGCTGAAGAGCAACGTTGTAAGTCTAGATACAAAGGTGCGCTTAATCAAGGCCATGGTCTTATCAATTACTTGGTATACTTCTGACAGTTGGACAATGACTAAGGATGACAGAAGAAGAATAGATGCCTTTGAGTTATTGTGCTGGAGAAGAATCTTGAACATGCTATGGACTGCCAGAAAAACAAACAGGTCTGTCTTGGAGAGTGTGAAACCAAGTCTCTCCTCAGAGGCTAGGTATCTGAAGCTCTTCCTCACTTACTTTGGGCCCGTGGCCAGGAGAGATCTGTCCTTAGAGAAGGACATTATGCTCAGAAGGGTGGAGTGGACAGTGTGGAAGAGGAAGACACTGGATGAGATGGATTGATACAGTAAATGGGGTGATGGGGATTGGTGTATCAGAATTAGTGAGACTGGCTCAGAACAGGGAAGGGTTTAGAGCTGCTGTACATAGGGTCACTATACATCATAGGCGACTCAATGGTATATACAACAATAAGATACTATGACAGATTTGGAAGCAGGAGTGGCATCCACTTCCTAAATAACATGTCTCCGGAAGCTGTATAAACTTTGATAAATATTGCTAAACTTTGATAAATATTGTAAAGGGGCTTCAGGCCTTTTGTTCATAGAGTCTCTGAGTTATGCTCAACTCGAAGGCAATCAACAACAACAAAAGAAATACCTTCAGAATAAGAATAAAGTTGTGCAATCCTGTTTTTAGTATCAGAAATTGAACATTTTGCTTGTGTCCTTTGCTTTCTTATAGGCTAATCTACCTAATAACAGGGACTAAGTCTAATAATATCCATGCTGTCCAGTCTAAGGGGTTTTATTTTATTAATATTATCTTAATGACTTCTTAATTAATCAGATTGACATTTTCTTCATGCAGATTAACTTCAATTACTTAAATAGCTAAGGTAAAAAAAGAACACTCTTTCAATTATAAAGTGAGTATACTTTAATTGAAAGTTGAAACCAGAGCTGAATAGAAATAAAATTGTAAAGAATGGTTACACTAGAATTTCTTCCACATTTCCAGTCAGTAAGCATCCTTCTTGCATTCTTTCTCATCAAATGCCCTGCCATTTCACAGTCAAGCTATATTTTCCCCCTGAACTAAGTCTGATCTTCATTTTCATTGATTTGGAATTGACTCCCTGCTGACCATCTATTGGGTTTCTGAGGCTCAGTAAGAGAGTGTCCATCTTTCTCCTTCAGAGTCAGTGGTAGATTAGAACTACTATCAAGTCAGGGCTCTCGGGTTAGTGGTGCAACTACTTTACCAGCACTCCTTCTAAATCAAGTATTATGCTCTCGAAAAAAAGAACCACAACACAACAGTTTAGAAAGCTCTAACAAAATAACGGGGGAAATGTGTGCAAAATAACAGGCATACATATAATTATGATAGACAACAATCATAAAAATATAAGTCTTTACAAATTTGTATAAATTTTGTTTCTGTTTTGTCTTGTTGCAAATTTGTTTATAAAAATAAAACTCAGTTAAGTAATTTTTCAGAGTTTGAAATGTTGGGCCTAGGAAGGTTCTCTGAAAGGATTCTAATACCACATTCTTAGAAACACACACACACACACACACACACACACACACACATCTCGCATAAAAGTATTACATACAAATAAATCTATTACACAAAAAAAGACATAAGGAATTTCTAGACTGAGCTCTTTCTATTTGCTAAGCATCATTATTTTATGCAATAGTTAAGATCTAGCTAGAAAGAAACCAAATAAGAAAAGTAATGATAAGCCTTATCAGTCACTTGATACCTGTTCACAATGGAAAAATGCTTTTCATAAGTTATGGAACTTAATCTTCACATCAGCGCTATAGATAAAGTCAAACTAAAACAATTACTATTCAATCAATTCTGACAGATAGGAATTGCCCCATAGTATGTATATCCAGTCTGCAGATTTTTAGAGAAGCAGACTGCCATATCTTTCTCCTGCATGGAGAATTTGAATTGGAATCTGCCATCAAGAAATCAAAAGAAGCATGACTCAGCTTTCCACTTCTTGGAATATACCTTGAGAAAATGAGAACTGAGGCACAAATGGAGATGTGCACACAAATGTTCATATTAGTGTTATTCACCATTGCAAGAACATGAAAACAGTCTAAATGTCCAACCTCAGTTGAATGGATTGCAATATTATGGTCCATTTACACAATGGAATACTACAGAACATGCAGGAGCAATGATTTTGTAAATCATTACCTAACTTGGGAGGAACTGGAGAGTCTTATGCTAACTAACTCAGTCCCATAAGGGAAAATACTGTATAAGACCGTTATTTTAGAAATCATCAGTGAAATGGATTTAAGTGGGGGGTCAGGGGATAAGAAGGGTAAGGATAGACAGAGGGTGGGTAATCATGGGGGTGCACAGTTTGATGGGTCATGGGTGATAGGCTGGGGAAGTGGGGGGGATCAGGTCTGAGGGGCAATGTAGATAAACTTTGTAGGTAAACCAGTGTAACAAAAAATGAATTGCAAGAAATAAAAGGGGAAATAAAAAAGAGAGATATTGCACTGAAAAAAAATCTGCTGTCAGGGATCACTCCAAAGAGCTGAAGAGCAATGATGTCAGCTTAAAGACTATGATGTATCTGATACAAGCCAAAGTCTTTTAAATTATTTATTATACATCTGAAAGTGGAACAATGAATAAGGATAACAGAAGAAGAATCGATATCTCTGAGTTGTGATGTTGAAGGAGGGTGATGAGTATCCCACAGACTGCCAAAAGAACAAACAAGTCTGTCTTGCAGAAAGTGTCATCAAGGTACTTGCTTGGAAGCAAGGATAGGGAAGCTTTGTCTCACATACATTGGACGTATTATTAGAAAAAGCCAGTACTTAGAGAAGACATCATTCATGGACAGATGGAGATAAAGCAAAAGAGGAGAAGACCTCAATGAGATGGATTGATACTGTGACTGTAACAGCGGGCTCAAGTCTATCAGAAAAGGTTAGGATGACACAAGATAGGGCAAGTTTCAGATCCTTATTCATAGAGTTGTTATAAACCGCAGTTGACTAGATATAACGTAACGCAACGTAACGTAACAACAACACTAATAACAACATTATTTATACTTGACAGATGAAAATAAAAAAACTCACAAGGTTAAGTTACTGGTTTAAGGCCACAAAGTTATTAAATTGATCAAGATTATCTTTCTTCAGCAGGTACATATTCTACCACTGCTTCTTAGTGTCAGGATGCCAGAAAGGGAGAAAGAATAAGAAACAGTGCATTAACATATAAATATTACATGCAGGGCTAAAATGAACAGCATGTAATACAGAAACAAGATTCCGGAAGAATTTAATGGTCAGGAAGAAGCCAAATATGGTAGTTAAATTCCTTGAAGAAATAGCTATCAATCACTGAAACTCCCCTCTCTGGCTATTAAAATACGCAGTCTCCAGGGATGTGGGGAATGAAAGAAATTGTAACTATTGCTCTTCTGCGGGCTACTCAAGAGTAATTTTCCAACTTTCCTTTTCACTGACTTTATTATAAAAATCAAATCACTTGATACAGTTTCTGTCTCAGAAACAATGGCAGGTCTCAGGAACAGCAATACAATATTTTGACCAAAGAGCTGTGAGACAAATGAGGGATTCTAAAAGTTTCTATGAAAGAATTTATTTTGACATGAAAGATTTAAAAAAAGCAATACACAGCATCATCTTTGCTTCCTTCTTTTGTTAATCATGAACATGTACATAAAGCAAATAACTGACCACCATACTAAGAATGATAGAACAGCACATTGAGAAGACAGAAATTCCAGATGGCACCAGAGGAAAGCTGAATCACAACGTGCCCTCATATACCTAGAGACTTATAAAAGGAAAATAAAACTAATTTAATTGTAAAAAACCCCCAACTAATTAAGTTCCTGTTGTTAGTTGAATGTGCCCCTAACAGACATAAAGTCTTAACAAATTTAATCAATTGTTACTTTATTTTGTCAGGGTAGAATAAACCACCGTTGTGTTTTAGGAGTTTCAACAAAATGATTAGTGGATTATTTATTGTACTTTCTATCTTTCATCTTCCAAAAGGCAGGCATTTTTCAAGATTAAAGCCGTCTCACAGAGCAAAAGAGGAAATTTTTAGAGGTGTGCTATGTCTTCAGGGTTTTTTTAGAGTCATTGTCAGGTACATTTTAGTTTCCATTTTTATTTCTTCTCCTACATTAGCATTGCGAAGACTATAGCCCAGATCAGGTGCACCTTAGTCTCTGACATCGTTGCTCTTCAATATTTTTGAGAGGTCCCTCACAGCCAACTTTACCAATGCAGTTCGTCTCTTGATTTCCTGGCTGCTCTTACCAAGAGTGCTGACTGTGCAGCCAAGTAAATGAAAACTGTTATCTCAATCTCTTCACCATCCATACTGATGCTGTCAATTGGCCCAGTGGTTAAAATCATTGTTTACTTGATGTTGAGCTTCAGTCCATATAGGAGGTTGTAGTCCTTGATCTTCTACAGCAAGCGCTTCAGGTCCTCCTCAGTTTCAGCAAGCAGGGTTGTGTCATCTGCATAAAGCAGGTTGTTGATGATTCTTCCACCAATCCTGATTCCACATTCCTCTTCATATAGCCCAGCATCTCAGATGATCTGTTCTGCATACAGCTTGAAAAGGTATGGAAACAGAACACATCCCTGATGGACCCCCTTCTTGATTTTGAACCATGTAGTGTCTCCTTGCTCTGTTCTGACAACTGCCTCTTGGTCCAAGTATAAATTTCGCATTAGCACAATCAAATGTTCTGGGATTCCCATTCTCCTCAGAGTCAGCCACAGCTTGTTGTGATCTATGCATCAGAGAGTTGGACAGTGAATAGGGTTGATAGAAAGAGAATTGATGCCTTTGAGCTGTGGTGCTGGAGAAGAGTTAAATATACCATGGACTGATAGAAGAACAAATAGGTTTGTCCTGGAGAGGGTGAAGCCAGAATGTTTCCTGGAGTCAAGGATTCTGAAGCTTCGTCTGGCATATTTTGGCCATGTTGCAAGGAGGGACTGGTCCTTGGAGAGGGACATCATGTTTGGCAGAGTGGAGGGGAGGCAAAGGAGAGGAAGACCTTTAATGAGATGGATCAATTCTGTGACTGGAGCTGTGGAAAGAAGTGCGCTTGAGACGGCTAGGCTGGCACAGCATAGAAGAGTGTATAGAACTCTTGTACATAGGGTCGCTATGAGTCGCAAGTGACTATATGGCACATAACAACAACATTAGCATTTAATATTTTATTTTTCATTATTTTTAAGATGTGAAAACCAAAATGCTTCATGTCATACTTCAAATAAAAAAAATAAACACTGACTTCTTCCTTTGTGAAAAAAAACTAAAGATACAGCATGAAAAATTTCAAGTACTTCAGTTTCTATCGTAATGACAATTTCAACAGGTAAATTATTTAATTTCTCACAAATATTAAGCATCTACCCCAGGTTGATGCTTAGGCTAAAATAAGAAAAAATGTAACGCGAAACTTATACTTGGACCAGGAGGCAGTCATCAGAACAGAGCAAGGGAACACTGCATGGTTCAAAATTGGGAAGGCATACCTTTTCAACCTATATGCAGAACAGATTTTCCAGGAGGCTGGGCTCTATGAGGAGAAATGTGGGGTCA
>NW_006399872.1:10082609-10084112 GCF_000299155.1 Elephantulus edwardii
ATGTGCATAGGGATTTGAGTCTTAGAAGATCCCATTCATCTACGTTATCTTCTCCTGGTTGTAGGTTTTCCAGGATACTGGGAAGACTGTTTATGTTGATTTCTATCCTTTGTCTAGAGCAGTTTGACCAGAAAACACCAGTTTATGCCTATTGTCCCAGAGCAATGACTTTCATTTGAAAAATGTTGTAATGTGAATGACAAAATAGTTTGTGACAACAAATGAGAGAAGAAGACACTCCCTTTCTTTTGCTGGCCTAGTTACTGATCTCTGGAAGAAGGAAAAAGAGAGGAGGGGGAAGATTAAGAGAAAGACTCGAGACAGGCTCTGCCGCCAGATGGGCTGGTAAGAGACCCGGGAAGAGCAACAGTCAGCCACCCACCGCGGAGCTCAAGAGGAGTGACGACTGTGAGACCCCAGAGGAGCGAAGACTACTTTCCACTGTGTGACCCCCGTGCAGCCCGCACCTATGTGACCCCCAACACACAGGGTGCTGCTGCATAAACCCCCAGCAGCTCCCAAGCCCCGCCCCCACCTCTTGGTGATAGTGTCCAAGCCCTGTGCTCCTTACCCCCCTAGTTCCTTGTTTTCATCCCCTTCCCCAGCCCCTCTTGCAGCTCCACAACCACACACCTCAGCCCCCACCACAGCCCTGTGACCTTAGGGCACCATCGCGGATCCAGCCATCACCCGGAGCTATCAGCCGAGCTGTTGTGTAACTAACCTGGCAGGAGAAAGGCCGGTAGGATCTTGGCTGTGTTTACTGTGGCATTGCTGATAACCTGGGAGAGCACCTAAGGGCGTGCCCACTAGTGGGGAATTTGGCCGAGCTCTCTTGGGCTACACCAACTGCCCAAAAAGAGCCAGCCACCTGGTTTCTGTGAACTCTGTAGACCAGCCAGAGGCTAGTGGGTTGGTGGGAATTTGACCTTGACTTTTTGGAGCCTGTCAGATCCAGGACCATGCTGGAGCAGAGGCTGTTGTGTGAGGACACCTGCGTAAGTTTCACTAGGCAGAGAACACTGAGAAAACCACTGGGCAGGAAACGAGTAGCAGGAATTTGAGTAAGGACCGTAGTTGTGAGCACACTGAGACAGCAGAGGTTTGAGCAAGGTACTTCAAGTGATCGACCTGCCCTTGCGATCACCCAACACTTTCCCTGCCTCACCCCATTTGGCTCCACACAAGTGCCTACATGTCTGGGCAATCAATTTGCCTTTAAACGGGAGCACCTTGACCTGTTTTAGCAACAAGAGATTGCCTTAGCAGGCTCTGAACTGACATTTTTCTGAAGTCAGAAAGTCGGAGAAACGCACAAGTTCGGTAGCTGCCCATCTGATCTCAAGAGCATTGTCTTCAGATCAAGAACGCATACCAATGTCTCGAAGAAAGCAAACTATCCCACACAATACACAAGAGCAAAGCAAGATCCACTCACAAAGGGCAACACAATAGCAGTGGATACCCTGAAGCCAGAAAGTCTCCTGGAACTTACTGACACAG
>NW_006399872.1:10085402-10085943 GCF_000299155.1 Elephantulus edwardii
TCAATACACCTCTCTCAAGAAAAGATAGAACTACCAGAAAGAAACTCAACAGAGATACTGAAGAATTAAATCACACAATAAACCAACTTGACCTCATAGGTATCTATAGACTATTGCACCCCAAAAAAGCACAGTATACCTTCTTCTCCAAAGTGCATGGAACATTCTCTAGTATAGATCACAATCTAGGTCACAAGGCAAGCATCAATAGATTAAAAAACATAGAAATAGTACCAAGTATCTTGTCAGACCATAATGCCACAAAATTAGAAATTAATAATAGGACGATAAAGGAGGGTAAAAACCATACATTTGGAAGCTGAACAACACCTTGCTTGGACATGACTGGGTAGTAGAAGAAATAAAAAACGAAATTAAAATGTTTCTTGAAACTAATGACAATGAAAACACCACTTACCAAAACCTCTGGGAAACAGCCAAAGCAATAATCAGAGGTCAATTTACAGCAATAAGCAAACACATCAAAAGACAGGAAAAACAGACTATTGACTCTCTAACCCAGTATCTCCAGCAAATTGAA
>NW_006399872.1:10086687-10088438 GCF_000299155.1 Elephantulus edwardii
ATTGGCACAGGACAGAGCGGAGTTTAGGGCTGTTGTACATAGGGTCGCTATGAGTCGCAAGCGACTCGACGGCACATAACAACAACAACATTTCTCTTTTGTTAACCTACTTTTCAAAGTATTATTTCGTCCATATATATGTTGCTGTTGTTATTGTAGTACCATATAGTTGGAACCAACCCATAGTTAGCTCTCCTGTGGGCTTTTAGAGTCAGTTAACTGCATGGAAGGAGATTGCCCATTCTTCTCCCATGGAGCTGTTTGTGGCCTTCAACTAAGTGCCTTTGGGATTGCCATACAGCTTCTTTCTACTAGACCACCAGAACTATATACATATATGTTGTTGTTATGTGCCTTTGAGTAACTTGTGACTCAGTTGTGTTGTACATAGCGACCCTAGGTACAACAGCTCTGAACCCAACCCAGCTCTATCTTGAGCCAACCTCTTGTCTCCAGTCACTGAGTCAATCCATCTCATCAAGGGTCTTCCTCTACTGTGCTGTCCCTCCACCCTCCCAATGATAAAGTCCCTCTCCAAGGACTGGTCCTTTCTTGCAATATGTCCAAAATATGTCAGACAGAGCTTCAGAATCCTTGCCTTCAAGGAGCAGCCTGGTTTCACTTTCTCTAGAATGAACCCATTTGTTCTCCTAGCAGTCCATGGTATATGCAATACTCTTCTCTAGCACTGCAACTCAAAGGCATCAATTCTTCTACTGTAATCCTTAATCATTGTCCAACTTTCTCATGGAGAGAGAGAGAGAGAGAGAGAGAGAGAGAGAGAGAGAGAGAGAGAGAGAGGTAGCTTAGTGGTAAAGAATTTTACTGCCAACATAAAAATTGTTGTGTATGTTGAGTTGGAACTGACCCATAGCTGACCTCCCAATGGGTTTACAGAGAAAATTAGGCAGTTAATCACAGGGGAGGAAATTGTCCATCCTTCTGAGGAGCAGTTGGTGACTTTGGGATTGCAGCACAGTTTCTTGTACTAGGCTACCAGAGGCACACAGTTTGAACTCACCAACTACTCTGAGGAAGAAATATGGACAATCTTATGCAATTTGATGCCTCTGAAAAGCTGATTCTGACTGTACGGTACATCACCACCATGATTACAGATAGATATTTCTTCAGGAAATTGTGAGAAAATGGCACATGCTTTTTGGGGGGCTGTAAAGTTTCATCATACTTTTTAAAATTTTTTAATTTAATTTTATTTTTTCAATAATTTTAATGAACATTTACAGAGAATTTTGATTTCCATTCATTCATTGCAGCACTTCTCTACCCACCCAGCCCTCTCCGACCGGCCCCCAGTTCACTCCTCGTTTTAAAGTAAAAGAAAGACACCCTCCCTGGTACACAATCCCCCTGCACCCCTCCCACCGCCCCCAGTACATTCCACTATGCAACCTTAATTGTGGACTCTTATGATATCCATAATACCCTATCATACATCGCTTTTAAATTATTCAGTCCCTCATCTGTTTCAGTGCAGTATACACAATTTATCCTGTTTTTCTCAGTCTTACTCCCACCCTGATGTTAGTCCCATTTCACAGCAGTGGCACCATGCAATATTTGTCCTTTTGTGACTGAGATAGTTCACTCAGCATAATGTCCTCCAGGCTCATCCATTTTGAATAATATTGAATGAGTTCCTTGTTTTTCAATGCAGCATAGTATTCTATTGTGTGAATATAACACAGCTTCTCTACCCATTCGTTTGTTGATGGGCACCTGGGTTGTTT
>NW_006399872.1:10089498-10094492 GCF_000299155.1 Elephantulus edwardii
GTAAATTGCCTTTGGTAGTATTGCCATTTTCACAATATTGAGTCTTCCTATCCATGAGCAAGGGATATTCTTTCACTTCTCCAGGTCTCTTTTTGTTTCCTCATCATACATTTTTCGTATGATGTATGACAATGTTGCTGCAGAGGGTGAAGAACTGCAGCCTCCAATATGCATTGAAGCTCAATATAAAGAAGACAAAGATTCTCACCACTGGACCAATTGGCAGCATCAGGATGGATGGTGAAGGGATTGAGATTGTTCACAGCTTTAGTTTGCTTGTCTCCACAGTCAACACTCTTGGCACCAGTAGTCAGGCAATTAAAAGGCATATTGCCAAGGAAATTCTGCTGTTAGGGACCACTCCAAAGTACTGAAGAGCAATGGTGTATCTCTGGATACTAAGGTGCATCTGATACAAGCCATGGTCTTTGCTATCACTTGTTATGCATCAGAGAGTTGGACAATGATCAAGGAGGATAGAAGGAGAATTGATGCCTTTGAGCTGTGGTGCTGGAGAAGATTATTGAGAATACCATGGACTGCTAGGAAAACAAACAGATTCATCATGGAAAGGGTTAAACTGGGTGGCTCCTTGGAGGCAAGGATTCTGAGGCTCCATCTAACATACTTTGGACATGTTGTAAGGAGAGACAGGTCTTTGAAGAAGGACATCATGCTTGGTAGGGTGGAGGAACAGCACAGAAGGGGATGGTTCTCTATGAGGTGGATTGATTCAGTGATTGGGTTAATCAGGATGGGAGTGTCAGAGACAGTGCGGTTGGCACAAGACAGAGCAGAGTTTAGGGCTGTTGTACATAGGGTCGCTATTAGTCGCAAGCAACTCTACGGCACAACAACAACAAAGTTTCATCACATACTTGGATCAGATGACAGCCTGATACCTCTGTTGAACCTCATGGTTGCTAGGATTGCAGTCCAGGTGGCTGGTAAGAGCCCTTGGCTACTTTATAGGATTTTGGAATCTGATACATCTAAAATCTATGGCTGAGGCAATTGGCCAGTGATTTCTATAAGCTTATGTCCTAAGAACTGAAGTTAGACAAAGTAATAAGTGGAAGGAAGAGGAAAAAAATGACATCTTAGGCATTAGTGAGTATAGATGGGGTGGTATTGGCCCTGTTGAATCAGAAAATCACATGATCTGCTATTCCAGAAATGACAAATTGAAGAGGAATGACATAGCATTAATTGACCCCAAAATCATTTGAAGATCTATCTTGAAGCACAATTCTGTGAGTGATGGGATACTACTAAGCAGTCCCCTTAATAGAAATATTATTCAAATATAAGCACCAATCACAAAGTAAAGATGATGAAATTCAGAATTTTTACCAACTTTTACCCTCTGACATTGATCCAACATGCAGTCAAGATAACATAATAACAATTGGTTACTAGAATGCAAATTTGGAAGCAAAGAGGGACCGATAATTGGAAAATATGGCTTAGGTGATAGAAACAAGGTTGATGATTGAATGATAGAATTTTGTACAATGAATCATTTATTCTTTTACTTGTGAGCCCGCCCTCCCCCCATATTGTGAAAGGCAGGAAAGTAACTGCATCAGTTGAGAAAGCTAGTCACAGGCAGCACCACTGATCATCAAGGACAATAATAGACTTTAGAAGAGGTGGGATGCACTGCAGACCAGAAAAGGCTTGAAGGACAATAGGACAGGTGAACTTTTCTCTCTACAGAGAGTTGTCCTGCCCTATAAAAGAAATACTTTAAGCCTGTCTCTAAACAATAGCTTTATAAAGAAAATGCCACATAATGTCAAGGAAACAGCAGGCAGTCTCAAAAATTGTGAAAAAACAAAACAAGCCTTCTTCTTTAAAAACAGAATATATTACAAACCCAATGAATACCCAACGACAGAGAGGTAGAAGAGATACGGTGATGTGGAGATACATGAACACCTACTGAAGAAGGTATAAATGATGGAAGAAAGATGAAAACCGTAAATCAAGCAAATATTCCGGAGACAGAATGTGAAAAAAAATACTGTTGTATATTGATGATGAACAACCACTGGGGGAAAAAATACAAATGATGGAAGAAAGAATGGAAACTATAAGTGAATAACCAAGAGACATGGAGATAGAGGAAATATATTGACAAAGAGGAACATAAGCAACTACTGATGAAATTGCAAAAATCAACAGAAAGAATAGAAACTATAAATAGAAAGATACAAAAATTAAGAAAGTCTTTGCAAGACTGAAAGGATCTGGCCCACATGGTACTTTAGATAATACAAATACATAAAAAATGTAATCCAGAATATCAAGACTGAAATGACAGGATTTTCCAATATGCTGGAGGGACAAAAAGTAGAACAGAAGAAATGAAACATTCAGTGAGCTATAAGACAAGAACCTCAATGAAAACATACTAGAAGAAGAAACAGAGAGGAGAAATAAGGAAAATGAAGAGAACATTAGAATCATGTGGGATAATATCAAAAGGAAGAATACAAATATGATCAGGACCAAAAAACACAATGGGACAGGGAAAGTACTGAAAAACTTACGGAACAAGAAAGAAGAAAAATTCCCAGGGATAATGAAGAATGAAGAAATACACAACCAAGAAGTTCAGCAAACACCAAACAGACTAGACTCCTAAAGAAAAACACCAAGATATATCATAGTCAAATTTTCAAAATTCAAAGATAAGGAGAGAATACTAAAAGCATCATAAGAAAAGCAGAATCACCTATAAAAAAAGAACAAATTATATTAAGTTGTGGTTTCTCAGTAGAAACCATTAGAGCAAGGAGATAATTATTGTTGTTAGGGGTCATTAAGTCAAGTATCACCCATAGCACTCCTATGAACAATAGATCAGATCCCTGTCCTGTCTTGCACCATCCTCACACTTAGCAACACATTACAGCCCACTGTGACAGCCAGTTCATCATTCCATCTGGTTAAGAGTCTTCTTTTCTTCATTGACCTTCCATCTTTCTGAGCATCATGTCCCTTTCCAAGAAATAGCCACTCCTAGCAACATGCCTGAAGTATGTGAAGCAAAGCCTAATCACTTTTGCCTCCAAAGAGAACTCTGGCTGCACCCTCTCTAAGAAATATTTATTTGTTCTTTTGGTAGTCCATGAGATGTTCAGCACTCCTCTCCAACATCAAAACTCAAGGTATCAATCCTTATTCCATCATCCTTGTTAATTGTCCAGCTCTCAGATGCATTGCAAGTGATCAAAAAGAACATGGCCTGAATCAGACATACCTTAGTCCTCAACCTAGCATTATTCCTCAATAATTTGGAGAGGTCCCTAAAACTGCAGGCTTTCCCAGTTCAATATGTCTTCTGATTCCCGGAACTAAGGGTGTTAATTGTGGATCCAAATAAGATCAAATTGTTGACAATTTCAATCTTTTCTCAATCATCATGTTACTTATTGGTTCATTGCTAAGAATCTTTGTTTTCTTGGTATTGAGATGTAATCCTTATTGAAGGAAATATTCTTTGATCCACAACTAGTGCTTCAAGTCTTCCTCACTTACAGCAAACAAGGTTGTGTCATCTGTATAACACAGATTACTGAAGAGTCTCCCTCTAATTGTGATGCCACATTCTTCTTCATAGGGTCCAGCTTCTTGAATAATTCGCTCAGCATAGAGATTGAATACGTAGTGAGAGAGAATACAACCCTAAAACATGCCCTTCCTAATTTTAAACCATGTAGTGTTCCCTTGCTTTGTTTGCACAACAGCCTCCGGGTGTAGGTGTAGGTTTGACAGGAGCACAATTGAATGTTCTGATATTCTCATTCTTCTCAATGTTATCCATAACTTGTTATGATCCACACAGTCAAATGCCTTTCAAACATTAAAGCATAGTTATTCTGCTTATATACTTTACTTTCAGCCAGGATCCATCTGACATCAGCAATTATACTTCAGTGCCACGGACTCTTCTAAATTCTGCTTGAATTTCTGGTAGTCCCCTATCTATTTACTGTTCCAGCTACATTTCTAAAAAAAAAAAGTGTTGGTTTTTTTTATTATACTAATTTATTTACAAAATTCCAATACATTGTTTTCAATTTCTTCCAATTTCCCACACCTCCTCCTCGACCCAGACATTTTTGAATGATCTTTAGCTGTATTTTTCTTATATGTGATATTAGTGACATTGTTTGATAGTTTATACATTCTGTTGCATCAGCTTTCTTGGAAATGGGAATAAATATGGATCTCTTCCAATCTGTTGGCCAGCTGTCCTCCAAGTTTTCTGGCATAGATTGTGAGCACATCCAGCGATGCATCTGTTAACTGAAGCAGGTCAATTGGTATCCTCTCAGTTCCTGGGGTTGAAAATTTTACCAAGTCCTGCAGTCCAAAATGGACTAAATGTGCAATCAAGCTGTGTTGAGGATAATTGGTGACTGGAATGCAAAAGTTGGAAACATTGAAGAAGGAATGTTGTTACAAAAGATCTGAAATCTGTTCTATTCTATGCCATCTTCACACTTCCTGACACACAAAAGCCCATTGTAGCAGTCACCGTGCTAATCAACCTAGTTCAGGGTCTTCCTCTCCTTCATCAACCCTCCACCCTTCCCAACATTAAATCGATCTCCAAGGAATAGCCCCTCCTAGCAACACGCCTAAAGTATGTGAGGGGAAGCCTCATTATTCTGGCCTTCAAAGAGCACAGTGGTTGCACCCTCTTCAAGACATATCTATTGTTCTCTTGGCCATCCATGGTATGTTCAGTGCTCTTCTCCAACACCACAGCTCAAATGCATTGATTCTTTTTCTTTCATCCTTAATCATTGTTCAGCTCTCAGATGCATAGCAAATAATTGAAAAGACTATGGCCTGAATTAGACACACCTAAGTCCTCAAACCTAGATCTATCTTGAAGTACAATATTGTCAGTGACAGGATAATATCTATACGCATACAAGGAAGTCCAGTGAATACCACTATCATTCAAATATATGCAC
>NW_006399872.1:10109123-10122174 GCF_000299155.1 Elephantulus edwardii
AAGTGCATGAGGTCCTCCTCAGTTTCAGCAAGCAGGGTTGTGTCATCTGCATAACGGAGATTGTTAATAGATCTTCCACCAATCCTGATGCCACAAGTCTCCTCATAGAGTGTTTTTAATGTGTTGAAATTCACAAAAGTACATATATTTTATATCTAAAATTATATTTTAAAATAGAAAAAACTAACAGCTGATTTATTTTGTTTTATACAATTGATGTATTGTGAGGATAGATGTAAATGGAATTAATTGATGTTACTGTTAAGTGCTGTTGAGTCATCTCTGACTTATGGAGACATTATGTACAACAGAACGAAATCCTGCTGATCCTGAACCAAAGGCACAATCTCTGCAATTCTTAAGTCAGTTACTGCAGTAACTGTGTCACTGTTACTGGTTACTGCGTCAGTTTATCGCATTGAAAATCTTCCTCTCTTTTGCTCTTCCAAGCATGATATCCTTCTCAAGCATTGGCTCCTCCTACCAAAATACCTGAAGAATGTGAGATGAAGTCTTACCGTTCTTTCTTCTAAGGAGCAAAGTTTTGCTGCAATTTTTCCAAGGCAGATTTGTTTATCCTCTTTGTAGTCTGGATATTCAGTATTCTTTACCAACACCACAATTTAAAGGCATCTGTTATTGCTATTATTATTGTTAGGTGCAACTGAGCCAACTATTGTAACTCATTGTGACTTTATGTATAACAGTTTAAAACCTTATCCTATCTTGTGCTATCCTTGCATATACCAAGTGACTAATATTTATTGAGTACTTCATTTCTTAAGCTGATGGAGTTGAAAAACAAATTCAAGCCATGGGTGGCAATATTTAAAGACAGTTTGGGTAGAATATTGAATGATCCAGGAAGTATAAAAAGAAAATGGAAGGAGTACACAGAGTCACTGTATCAGAAGGAATTGGCTGACACAGAGGAATTTAATGAAATAACATATTAGCAAGAATCTATGGTGATGAAGGAGGAAGTTAAAGTTGCTAAGAAGGAATTGGCAACAAAACAAGGCTCCAGGAACTGACAGCATACCAATTGATTTATTTCAACAAACAAATGCTGTCCTGGATGTGCTCAGTAAGTTGTGCCAAGAAATCTGGAGGATAGCCACCTGGCCAACTGACTGGAAGAGATCGATATTTGTTCCCATTCCAAAGAAAGGTGACCCAACAGAGTGTGGAAATTATCAAATAAAATCATTGATGTAACATGCAAACAAGATTCTGCTGAAAATTACACAAAAACGTTTGAAACAATATGTCAACAGAGAACTGCCAGATGTGCAGGCTGGATTTAGAAGAGGTTGTAGTACTAGGGATATTATAGCTAATGTCAGATAGATCTTGGCAGAAAGCAGAGAATACTAGAAGAATGTCTATCTGTGCTTCATTGATTATGCAAAGGTTTTTGACTGTGTGGATCACAACAAGCTCTGGCTGACTCTGAGAAGAATGGGAATCCCAGAACCTTTGATTGTGCTAATGTGAAACCTATACTTGGATCAAGAGGCGGTAGTCAAAACAGAGCAGGGAGACACTGGATGGCTCAAAATCAAGAAAGGGGTCGGTCAGGGATGTATTTTTTTTCCATATCTTTTCAATATGTATGCAGAACAAATAATCTGAGACGCTGGGCTGTACAAGGAGGAATGTGGCATCAGGATTGGTGGAAGAATCATCAACAGCCTATGTTATATGGATGACACAACCCTGCTCACTGAAACTGAGGAGGACCTGCAGCTTTTGCTGCAGAAGGTCAAGGACTGCAGTCTTCAAAATGGATTGAAGCTCAACATCAAGAAAACAAAGATTCTCACCATTGGGCCAACTGACAGCATCAGTACAGATGGTGAAGAGATTGAGATAGTTAACAGTTTTAGTTTACTTGGTTCCACAGTCAACACTCTTGGTAACAGCAGCCAGGAAATCAAGAGAAGTGCATTGGGAAAGTCAGCTGTGAGTGACCTCTCAAGAGTACTGAAGAGCAACAACATCAGGCTGGAGAATAAGGTGCACCTGATCCAGGCTATAGTCTTTGCAGTTACGTGCTATGCATCGGAGAGTTGGACAGTGAATAGGGATGATAGAAAGAGAATTGATGCCTTTGAGTTATGGTGCTGGAGGAGAGTGTTGAATATATCATGGACTGCTAGGAGAACAAACAGGTTTGTCCTGGAGAGGGTGAAGCCAGAATGTTCCCTGGAGTCAAGGATTCTGAAGCTTCATCTGACATACTTTGGGCATGTTGCAAGGAGGGACTAGTCCTTGGAGAGGGACGTCATGTTTGGGGGAGTGGAGGGACAGCGCAGGAGAGGAAGACCCTTGATGAGTTGGATTGATTCTGTGAGTGGAGTGGTGGAAATAAATGTGTTTTAGACAGCGAGGTTGGGACAGGATTGAATGGCATTTAGGGCTCTTGTACATAGGGTCGCTATGAGTCGCAAATGACTCCATGGCACATAACAACAACAACAACAACTTCTGGGACTGTAAAATGAATGTGGACGAATAATTATTAACGCGTTTGAATTGTCATGTTGGTTAAGATTGCCAAAAGAACAAACAAATTTGTTTTGAAAGAAGTGCAACTAGGCTGATCCTTAAGAGGCAAGGATGGTGAACGTTTGTCTCACTAACCTTGGGCATTTTTTTCAGGAGGGACTAGTCCTTGGAAAAGGAAATCAAGCTTGGAAAAGAAGAGGGTAAGCAAAAGAGAGGAAGAAACTAAACGAGATATATTGACAATATGATGAGAACAATGAGCTTGAACATGTTGAGGACTGTGAAGGTGATGATACGATAGGACAATGCTTTATCTATTGTTCATAGAGTCACACTATGAACAATAGTCCATAGGAGTTGTAGTTGACCTGATTGCATCTAATAACAACTAAAACAATATTTGGAAACATGAATTTATGCCAAGTCTTTTACAAACTCAGGGTTATTTATATAATCCTGACAAGGATCCTATGATGCATAAAGTATAATCTTATATCATTGTAGAAATTAGAATCTTTGAGGAATAGTTCGTAAGTTTCTCAAGATCATATAGTAAAAGTGGAAGTGTGATTCATATCTAGGACTTTCTGTGTCTATATGCCATATATTAGGCAATCTTGCTAAACTTCAAGTTTTTCTATATTGACATATTTTGTAAAACAATTTTGACATACATCTGCAGATTCACATTTTAATATTGAAGCATATCTTTGCCCAAAGCTAGAACACATGACATATTTATTGGAATGAAAATGAAGTAAAATTTAATTGCCACTGTAGGTAATATTTGTAAGTTTCTTCCTCTCTATAAAATCCAAGGGGTAAGGGAGCTCTGGTGGCCTAATGGCAAGAAGCGGCCCTGCAATCCCAGAGGTGTGTGGTTCAAATCCACAGATGCTCTACTGGAGGAGGGATGACTTCCTCCTATACCAATGAGATCTGATTTGATGGTACACACACAAATAATAATAATAATAATAATGATAATAATGATGGTAATAGCAATAATAAATCCAAGGGTTATAATTCTAGTCGGAGATGTTCAATCTTTCCCCTTTATTCAAGACCTCCTGTTCCTTGATACAAAATTGTTCGATCAATAGTGAGTAAAGATGAGTTTTGAATCTTGCTCTGGAGATGTATTGAAATTCCAATAAGATCAGATTTGTTAGATTTGGCAAGTAAAAGTACATTATGCCTAGTTATATTTTAATTGTTGTGTGTTGAAATTAAATATTGGGTCTTTTGTATTTTTATGTGGAAGCAATTGTCATTTTCCTGATGAATTTATTTTTTGTTTGCTTCTTCAGTTCTCGTTCCCTTGAATGGCTTTATCTTATCATTATAAAACCTTCAGATTAGACATTCAAGTAGACTATACTTAATCTAAGGTTTCAATTTAAATAAATGGAATTCATTCCAACCATCGTTTACTACTCTTAATTCCAAGGTTATTTTTGTTTGTACTCATATTTGAAGTTTTCAGTATAAAGCATTTACTATTTAACTACACATGCACAGTTGTCTACAGAGGAGAAATCAAAAGCAGAACTAAGGAAGACAGAATAGGAAAAAGTAAGGCATATTGGTTGAAATTAAGCCCAGAGTTTCTTACTAGGTCAAGAGACCTTTTGGAAAAAATCGTAACAGAAATTAAGACTGTAGATGACATTCAAGTGATTGGGAAGTATGAGAGCTCTGGGAAAATTAGGATGTGGATGACAAAAATGATGAGCTGGTTAGGTACAACAGAGGAGGAAATCTCCTGGAGCAAAGGTTCAGAAAATCAGAGAAAGATTACTAGTCTGGAGGACTTCAGGTCATTTTCTCCAGTGATAGCACCTCTTAGTTTTAAAGAAACATCCTCCAGCAAGACGTAAAATTTGCTAAAAACTTTTACCAACAATTAGAGAGAAACTACTTAGTCCTAGTGGTAAAAATGCATCTGAGTGTTTGGCTTTTGTTAATGAATAGCCCCTAGGTTTATATGATGAAAAATTCACTGAAAATGCATATGATATATTTAGAACATTGTTTAGATACATTTTCATATCATATAAAGCCAAACAATTACAACAAAATTAATTTCCATTAAGTTGAAACCAACTCGTAGTTGCCCCTTCTTTGGGTCTCACTCTAGTTTCTTTGCTCAGACACTTACATTTAGTCACCCTAATTCTGAATTCCTACATTCTCCTCAAAAGATTGAAAACTCTCATTCTCAAAATCTACTTGTATTTGATAATATAAGGATATTTCATAAAATAAATAAGGCCATACAAATAGAATTGTTAGCAGTTCACATAATGTAACATAACTTAAAGTTTCTGAAATAGAAATTCCACAATTGTTAATTAATTACTATAATATTACCTTAAATTGCAAAATAGTATAGTAACATTGAAAAAATAACTACATACATCCCAACTAAATCTATTGCCTGTTAAATTGTCTTTAATTCCCTCCTATAAACCTTCTGCAAATTGTTTTAAGATTAAGTAAATGTAGTCTGGTTCTCTGACTGTGCAGATTTCTTTCTGCCCCTGTCTATGCATCCCAAGAATGATTTCCATGCTGCCTTGGAGTCTTCTCCTTTACCTGTGGGGTGGGTGGGGATTTCTGAGGCCCTTTGTGCTGTCCGGGTTCTTTGAATCTATCCTACCTAAATTTCAAAACCATCTCAGAAACAGGTTTGAAGCTTTGAACACTAATGAGTGAAGACCAGAGGAGTTGTGGGAGGATATCAAAGGTATCACCCAGAAAGAGTGCAAACAGTCATTATAAAGACAGAGGAGGAAGAAAAGACCAAAATGGATGTCAGAAGAAACTCTGAAGGTTGCACTGGAGCTCAGAGAAGCCAAAGCAAAAGGGATAATTCAAGACACTAAAGGGCTGAACGGAAGACTTAAAAAGGCAGTGCAGGATAACAAAGTAAAATATTACAATGAAATGTGCAAGGAGCTGGAATTAGAAAATCAAAAGGGTCAAACTCACTCAGCATTTCTTAGCTCAAGGAAATGAAGAACAAATTAAAACAAATTCGTGTTGCTATAATCAAGGATGCTTTAGGCAGAATATTAAATGATCCAGGAAGTATTAAAAGAAGATATAAATAATATACTGAGTCACTGTATGGAAAGGAATGGCAGACACAGAAAAATTTAATGAAACAACATATGTGCAAGAGCCTCTGGTGATGTAGGAAGAAGTTCAAGCTGCTTTGAAAGAAATATCAAAAAAATATGGCCTTAGGAGTAGAAGGTATACCAATTGACATATTTCAGATAACAGATGCTACCCTGGGTAAGCTCACCAAATCGTGCCAAGAAATCTGGAAAACAACCACTTGGCCAACTGACTGGAAGAGATCTATATTTGTTCTCATTCCAAAGAAGGGTGACTCAACAGTGTGGAAACTATAGAACAATATCATTGATTTCACATGCAAACAAGATTCTACTGAAGATTATCCAAAAACGACTGAAACAGCACATCAGCAGAGAACTGCCAGAAGTCCAGGCTGGGTTTAGAAGGGGTCGTGGTACTGGGAATATTGTAGCTAATATTAGATGGATCTTAGCTGAAAGCAGGGAATACCAGAGGAATGTCTATCTCTATTTCATTGATTATGCCAAGGTGTTTGACTGTGTGGATCATAACAAACTGGATGACTCTGAAAAGAATGGCAATCCCAGATTGTGCTAACACAAAACCTATACTTGGACCAAGAGGCAGTCGTTAGAACAGAGCAAGGAAACACTGCATAGTTCAAAATTGGGTCCTGTCTCCATACCTTTTCAACCTGTATGTAGAACAGATTATCTGGGAGGCTGGGCTCTAAGAGGAAAAATGTGGCATCAGGACTGGTGGAAGATGTATTATGCATTATGTAGATGCATTATGTAGATGACACAACCCTGCTTGCTGAAATTGAGGAGGACCTGATGTGCTTGCTGCATAGGGTCAAGGAGTGCAGCCTTCAATATGGATTGAGGCTCAATGTCAAGAAGACAAAGATTCTCACCACTGGACCAATTGGCAGCCTCAGAATGGATGGTGAGGCGACTGAGATTGTTCACAGCTTTAGTTTGCTTGGCTCTACCATCAACACTCTTGGCACCAGCAGCCAGGAAATTAAAAGAAGTATTAAAATGGGAAAGTCTGCTGTTAGGGACCTATCCAAAGTTCTGAAGAACAATTGTGTCTCTCTGGAGATTAAGGTGCATCTGATACAGGCCATGGTCTTTGCGATCACTTGTTATGCATCAGAGAGTTGGACAATGACTAGGGTGGATAGAAGGAGAATTGAGGAGCTAGATTAGTAAGCTTTTTAAATGTTAGAACAATTTGTGTATTGTGATTTCTCATTGGTAAAACCCTGCCCCTATCATGTAGGATAAAGACCAAAATTCCTAACATGCTATGCCCCTCTTTATTTATGTGTCTTCATCTCTTTCTGTTTTATACCTCAAACACATGAATCTATTGATCTTACCTCCTAAATTTGAAGCCCACTACTTTGAGATTTGTGTAAAATATTTCTTTTATTCTACTAACACATCTTTTCCCATCCAGCTCAACACCTACTTAACCTTCAGATCCTAGCTTACTGTTTATTTCCTCAATTCTTTAGTTCTACATTTAATAATTGCTTCTTTACTTGAATATTTTCTGCATTAATATTTATGTTTTTGGAAGGAAATACTTATTTCTCATTATATATGTAGGTCCCAGGATATAACACAGTTCACAGAAGGCACTTAAAAAGAGATTAAAATTAATGAGGCAAGCAAATATAGCCAATTAGAGTAACTGATTATTCCTCATTGTCACTGCTTGGAGGAAGTCCATTTAGTTGAAACATCATGATGATCTTAGGGCATATGAATCCAATCTAAATGCATATGATTTCTAAGGGAAACTTCTAAGCAGGGCCAAATACTTTTAATATTTGCAAAGATAAACATTTATATTCATGGAATGTAAATTTATGCCACCATCTTTAAATGTGCATCTTGTGCTTTAATGTTTTAGCTAAGCACATTTTTAAATTTTTTTTTAACTTCAGTCTTGTAGTTAGGTAGTTTTGAAATATGTGTTGCTGCCAGTAGACTCTGCATCAGGTTTTTAAGGATGAGCTATTGGTGGGTTTCATGTAATGAAATGTTGAAACTGGCTGTGGAGAGTCAATTATCACTGTAGACAAGTTTTGCATGTGGTTTTTTTCACTCAGCCATTATTAAAATATATATTTTATTACATACAATGAGGAGCCTTAGTGATGTAAAAGTTAAATGTTCATGTGTTAACCAAAAAGTTGTCAGTTACAAACAGAGATGTGTACACCAATGTTCACGTAGCAGCATTATTCACCATTGAAAAAAACAGGGAAACAGCCCAAATATCCAACCACAACTGAATGGGTTGAGAAATTGTGGTACACTCACACAGTTGGACACTATGCAGCATTCAGGAGCAACAGTTTTGAAAAATACTATATAACTTGGAAAAGACTGGAGAGCATTATGTTGAGTGAACTAAGTCAGTCTCATAAGGGCAAATACTGCATAAAGCCAGTTTTGTAAAAATAGAAGGATAACTAGTAAAACATGTATTGGAATCCAAGGGAGAAAAGGGTGGGAGCAGAGGGGCACGAAGGATAGGGGTGAAATCAGAGTTGTACAATTTGGTGGGTGGAGGGAGGGGTAAAATAAATGAGAAAATTCTGACAGAGACTTGAAAAGAGTGGGTAATGGTAGACATAGTCTTATGATAATTAACTTCATAAAATATAATTAGTAGGAATGATTGTATGAAACACAATGTGACTGACGACTAGTTGAAACCCAATGTATACTAACTTTGTAAGCACACCAAACTAAATAATAAAAAAAAAGTTGTCAGGTCAAGCCCACCCACTAATTATGCAGAAAGGTCTGGTGAACATTTTCTATAAAGTTCATAGTCAGTTAAACTCTACGGGATTGTAGTTGTTGTGTGCTGTCAAATCTGAACTGATTTATAGTTGACCCTCCAGCAGATTTTCAGAAGCAACAAATCACATGGGAGGAGATTGCCCATCCTTCTCCTGAGGTGATGGATTTGAACTGTGTGGCTTTGGGATAGCAAGTCACCCTTAGGTCTTGAAAGCAAAATAAAATATTTAAAAAAAAAAATTAGAACAATAGGTCTCTAACATTTCCAAGGCATCCCAGACCATCCTTGTGGATACAACATAGGTGATGCAATCTGGGGGCACAGAAGAGACACTCAAAATAGCCCAACTGTGAAATATAATTAGACCACTGCCACCATTTCTGTCATACCACTCTTGTTTCTATAAAACAAGTTTTCTACACTGATCTACATAAATGAGGCCTAAGTCTAGGCAAATACACCACCAACAGTTTGAGTTTGACATCGAGGTGCTTCCAATTGTTGACCAATCTCTCACTTCTTGACACCACCCCCTCTTACAGGTCTAGCTAAGTACCAACTACAAGTGACATTGTCTGAGGCAGGTTCATATTTAGCTCCAATATTAGTTTAGCCTAACTCTGCCACTGAAGGACCTTGAGTAGACATACAACTCCTAGCTTCCTTGCTTAAACATGATCCCCTTAAACAAACATTTCAGCTGACTTTAGAACTATGGGAAGCAGTAGCCAGAAGCAACTGTAGAAAACTCTGTCTTGTCATAGAGTTGATATGCATCTAAAACTACTTGATGAGACACAAAAGCAACTACTTTACAATTAAATAAATTATATTAAAAAATGAAAACTCATCACTTTCTTCTTATTTTGCAATACTCTATTATATATGGTCTATGGATTTATTTACATCTATTATTGTAATATAAATATACCATATAATTGTGTGCAACTGCACATTTCTGTCCAAATTTCTCCTTAATAACATTGCACTAGTATCTTGGATTGGCCATTGTGGGAGTATTTAAACAAAAAACACCTGCAAATGCTGCAAACAAAGCTATTTTTTCCCTCCAGAAATCTAGTGGTTAAATATTTACTAGCATGTCACTGTAAGGCATACACTGTGCAATGGATCCTGTAGTGGCTTTTTGAAAGCTATAAATCACGTGGAAGGAAATTTTCATCTTCCTCTTAAAGAGAAGGGTTAATGTCCAACCATTTGAGAGCATAGCATGTAATCACATACCCATGGTATTGATGGAAGAAGTTAAAATTTCACTGAAGGCATTGGCTTAAAATGAGATCCCTGAATATTTTAACATACAGATGTGTCCCTGGATTTATGCATGTGCCTATGCCAGAAATTTTGAAAACAGCTATCTGGCCATCTAACTGGAAAAAGATTCATATTTGTGCCCATTCCAAAGAAAAAGGATTCACAGAATATGGAAGTTAATGATTATTATATTATCACACTCAAGTAAATGTGGCTGAAGATAATTATAAAATAATTGCAGCTTTATACCAACCTGAAGAAGTTTTGTGTGATAAAATTTTAGAATTTTAAGCCAAATTCAGAAAGGAGCAATGTAATCCAGCCTCTCCCAATCTGTTGTTTCCCAAATTACAACCTGAGGAACTTTGAAAATGTAAATTGGAACAAATTCTTGTTTAACTATTAGTTTTCTGCCAGCTTAAAGACTAAGGTAGACCTGATTCAAGCCATGATATTTTCAACCACTTCCCCTGAATCTGAAATTTGCACAGTGGATAAGTAAGACTAAAGAATAAGTAGCTTTGGATTGTAGTTTTGGGAGGAGAATACTAAATATTACATGGACAGCCAAAACCACAAACAAGTCTCTCTTGGAGGAAGTGAAACGAGAATGCTCCTTAGAGTCAAGGACGGTCAAACTTCACCTCACATGTTTTGGATAAGATGTCAGGAGAAGCCAATGCTTAGGAAAAAAACCATTGTATTTGGGGAAGGTGGAGGGTTGAGAAAGAGAGGAAGACTCTCAACAGATGAACTGACATAGTTACTGTTAACAGTGGACTGGAGAATGGGAGATCTTGAAGATGATAGAGGATAAGGCAAGGCTCTGGTTTGTTGTTCATGATGTTAGTCATATTTGACTAAATAGCACATCACAACTACAACAACAATTTCTTGGCTGAAGTTTTCATTAATTTTCCATTTATAATAATGAGATAAATTCCATGATTGATTTTTAAGAACTATAACATACTAGGAAACTTTGTTAAGAGCTTTTGACTAGTAACCTTTTAGCAGCTGAACACTCCACCATTGTGAGAGACCAGAATTGTGAATATGGGCTACAAGGTTTGGTCCTACATGCTTATAAGCCTTTGCAATATGATGCACAGAACACAAGATTAACGTGTTGATTATACAAACTCTATGAGGAAGGGAAGACATAATCTTAACATAGGTTCAATAATAACTCAGATGGGAGATGGGTAATCTCTTTTGCAATTAACTGTTTCTGAAAACCTGCTGGAAGGTCAGCAATAAGTTGGTTCTCACTCTATGGTACACTACACCATAACAACATGGCCCAAACTGTCTGAGTAGGAATTGGTCCATGGATTTGCAATCTAGATATATTACTGGAACAAGTGAGGTTTCCCCCATTCCTTAAACACAGGAACCTACTTATGAATTCTTGTTGAAAGTATTAAAGTGTTTGATCTTACATCATCTGTGGTACGAATCATGATTAGGGATAGTATAACTGTTTTGAGAATAAAAACTCAATTTTATTCTGTATTTTATATTTTTGCTGCTTATTTCTTAGTATCTTTCTCCAGATCTCCACTGTACTTTAGCCTAAGCTAAAGCAAAAATCATAATTTTCTGGATTTGTGATTGAACAGATCTATAATTTTCAATCCAGAATGTTGAGCATACCCTGGACTTAAAATAAATCTGTCTTTGAGGAATTATAGACAAAATGTTCCTTGTGAGTGAAGATGGTGATTTAAGTTTGATTTTCTGTTGCTATTATTAGGTGTCTCTGAGTGGACTACTCATAGAAACCCTAGGAACAACAGATCTAAAACTTGCTCATCCTATGCCATTCTCAACTTCTCTGATCTGCTCAAGATCATTGTTACAGTCACTCTGTCTGTCAGTCCATCTTGTTGAGGGTATTCCTCTCTTTCCCTGTCCTTGCACTTTTTCCAGAATGTTGGGTTCCCCCACCCAAGACTATTCTTTCCTGACAACAAAAGAAATATGAACAATCTCTTCCCTGAAAAATGTACACTTTCAAAACCCTGATGGAAGGTCTGTGTGAGTTAGACTTGACTGATTGAAGGACCTAAGATCCCTTGTACTTTATTCTTGGGCTGATTTCTGTATGCAAATAAGTTTTGTGTGTGATCTTTCTTATAAACAGAAGAAAAAAGATAAAGTTGAAATATTTTACTTTCTCACAGCCACCCATTAGCAGAACCATTTGTTCTCAAGAACTATTCTTTCCTTGTTCTTTTCAGTCTCTGAACTTGTTAAAAAGCTTTGTTTTGTGACTTTGGATTGTCTTCCCAATCAGCTCATTTTCACTTTAGCCTTCCTGTAACCATTCTTGTAATGTAATACCATACTTCTCTAAATTCTTCCTCTAGTTATATTGTTCTGTTCCTTGAAATGCCTCTTTAGACACTTTATAGCCAGAATTTCGTGTTTAGACTCCTATCTTTCTTGGAGTGTACACCCAGTCCTTATTTACCCACTATTTTTTTTATCAGATATGTCACATTTACAATAATTTTAAGGCGTCTCCTTATTGACTATTTCACCCATTAACAATATCTAACAGTGGTTTGACAGGCAGCATGTATTTGTCAGTAATATTATGATGTCATTTCACAATTATGAATGAATGAAATATGACAGTAATGATGAAATTTGACAGTTATATAATGGCATGATCATCCTCCATTTTGTGAATTGATGTGGTCACCATTTAATTTCAAATAATAACTTGCTCTTAGGAATCTAACCATATTAATAAGTGAGGAACTGATGTATTTCCTTTTAGAGCTCTAAATTTTAACTAAATTTTTTCTTCTGTGGCCTACTGCATAACAGGCTACATTAATAATGCAAAGGCCAGTGGCTCAAGTTCATGAGAGAGTGATAAGTATGCAATGTCCTGTAAAGTTATACTGTCTCAGAAACCCATGGATAATTACCATGAGTTGAAATTTACTCTAGAGCAGTCAATTTGGTATTTAATATGTGTGGAAAAGCAGAGTGTTAAAAAAAGAGATGGAGAGCTTCAAGGAGATGGATTGATACAGTAACTGAGAGAGTGTGCTTGATTGCACAGCAGAGATTATGAAGATGCTATAAGATCCAATAGGGTTTCATTCTGGTGTATGTGGAGTCCCTGCAATCAGAGCTGATTTAAGGGAACTTTACAATAACTATATGAAGAAGGTGTGTCTGATACAGGCCATGGTCTTTGCAATCACTTGTTAATCATCAGAGAGTTGGACAATGACCAAGGAAGATAGAAGAAGAATTGATGCCTTTGAGCTGTGGTGCTGGAGAAGAGTATTGAGAGTACCATGGACTG
>NW_006399872.1:10122364-10127607 GCF_000299155.1 Elephantulus edwardii
GTGTCAGAGACAGTGTGATTGGCACAGGACAGAGCAGAGTTTAGGGCTGTTGTACATAGGGTCGCTATGAGTCACAAGCGACTCGATGACACAAAACAAACAACAACATATGAAGAAGAATGTGACATCAGGTTTGGAATAGGACTCAACATGAAGAAGAATGTGACATCAGGTTTGGAATAGGACTCAACAAAACTGTGTTTTATGTATATGATTCAACTTGTTTACAGAAAGCAAAGAAAACATGAAATATTTGCTGTACAAGATCAAATGCATCCCAACAGAAAAAAAAAAAAAACAAACCAAACCAACGAACAAACAAAAAAACTCAAAAACACTTTTACTGGACCAATAAGCAGTATCATGATAGAGAAAAGATAAAAAGATTGATGCTATCAAATATTTCATTTTATTTGAGTCTACAACCAATTCTCATCATAGTAGCTCACCAGAAATCAAAAGATACATTGTATTTCAGAAATTTACTGTCAAATATCTAGCCAAAATCCTAAAAAAAAGAAAAAAAAGATGTTAATTTAAAGACTAAGACATGTCTGATCCATCCAAACTATGGTATTCTCACTTACTTCATAGGCATTTGAAAGTTGGACAATGAATAAAGATAACAGAAGAAGATGCCTTTCAATAATGGTGTTGGGAAATACTATTGAATATCACATTGATTGCCAAAGAAATGAACAATTCTGTCAGGGAGGCAGTGCAAGCAAAATGCTCTGTGGAGGCAAGGATGGTCAAAAGTCATCTCATATTCTTTGAACATATCAGGAGGGGTAAATTTTTAGAAAAATTACATCATAGAGGGAAAAGTGGAGGGTCAGAGAAAGAGAGGAAGACTCTTTACAAAATGGATTACTATGACTATAACAATGGACATGAGCGTATCAGTGACCATGAGTGTCTCACAAAATAAAGATTCATATCTGTTGTTCATAGGTCACCATGAGTTGTAATCAACTGTATGGTATCTAACAACAATAATTAACAGTGGCTAATATGGAGATCTCTGGTGACAGAGTCCATTGTGAATTAACTTCCTAAAATAAATAGGATGTAAAGCACTTATTGAAGAGGATTAAAGATTTCAGCCTTCAATATGAATTACATATTAACAACAATTAAAAAAATTTCATAATTGGACCAATAGGGAACAAGCATCATGATAGAAGTAGAAAAGATTGAAGTCATGGATTTCATTTCACTTGGATTCTAATCAACACATATGGTAGCATCAGTCAAGAAAATAAAAGTCCTCTTTCATTGGACAAATAAGCTGTCTAGGATCCCTTTAAAGAGTGAAAGAGCAAGGATGTCAGTTTAAAGTCCAAGGTGTCCTGATACAAATTATACAATTTTCAATTGCTTTGTATGTGGAAGTTGGACAATAAAGAAGGAAGATCAAAGAATATTTACTTTGAATTGTGACATTGGTAAAAAAATCTTGAATGAATTAAATGGTTGCTAGAAAAACAACAAATCTGTCTTGGAGAAATGCTCTCTCCTTATAGAGAGGATGATAGAACCTCATCCTATCTTCTTTAGTATGTTGTCAGGATGGGTCAGTCCTCAGAAAAAGACATCATACTGGGAAGTAGAGGCTCCATAAAAAAGAGGAAGACCCTCAATGAGATAGTTTTACATAATGATGTAACAATGGGCATAGTGGGGATCATCAGGATGGTGCAATAAATGACAAGACTTCCACATGTTCTTCATAAGGTTCTTATGAGTTGCAGTTGACTTGAAAGTACCTACCATCATTTATTCATTTTTGTTATGTTTGATAATGTTATTATGCTATATATAAAACCCTGCAACCTTGTCCCAAATTTTCCCTTGACAGTATTTATAATTTTAAGATTACATTTGGCCTTGGATTCATCATGAGTTCATTCTTGTATATGCAATGAGACTTGTGTTTTCTCTCTCTCTCTCTCTCTCTGTACAGAGGTAACTCGGTAACTCGTGGTTGCTATGAAACTGAACACTGTGACACTGATGTGTCAAATGCCAGTATGACTACCCATTGTGGACAGTGTTTGTGGAGTTCCTCGATTAAAACAAGCTTGGAAGCAGGAGTGGCATTCACTTCCAAAATAGCTTGCCTCCGGAAACCCTATGAGCCTGGAGAAAGGATGAAAGTTATAAAAGTGTCCAGGTTTTTCGTTCCTGGGGTTGCTATGAGTTGCATATGACTCGACAGCACTTAGCAACAACAACAATACATTTTTAACACCCAACAATATCATTAATATGATATGCAAACAAAATACTGCTGAAGATTATTAAAAAATGACTAGAACAGTACATAGGTAGGGAACTGCCAGAGTTCAAGCAGGATTTAGAAGAGACTCTGGCACCAGGGATATTATTGCTGATGTCAGGTTGATCTTGGCTGAGAGTACAGAATACTAGAAGAATATCTATTTATGCTTTATTGTCTACACAAAGGTATTTTAGTGGATCATCACAAGTTATAGCTAACATTGATAAGAATAGAAATTCCAGAGCACTTCTTTGTGCTCATGAGAAATCTGTACCTGGACCAGGGAGCTGTTATGCAAACAGAGCAAGGGAATATAATATAGTTTAAAATAAAGAAGGGAATGTGTCGGGCTTATATTCTCACTCCACACCTATTCAATCTGTATGCTAGGCAAATTATTGGAGACACTGGACTCTGTGAAGAGGAACATGGTATCAGGATTGGAGGGAGACTCATCAATAACCTGCACACAGGTGACACAACCTTGCTTGCTGAAAGAAAGGAGGTCTTAAAGCACTTGTTCAAAGAATATAGCCTTCAATATGGATTCCATCTCAATGTGAAGAAAACAAACATTCTTACCAGTGGATTGATAGATGACATCATGATAGATGGAGAAAAGATTGAAACTATCAACAACTTCACCTTACTTGGATCCACAATTAATACCCTTGGTACCAGCAGTCAGGAGACCAGGAGATGTATTGCACTGGGAAAGTCTACTGTTAGGGTCCTCTCCAAATTACTAAGGAGCGATGATATCAGTTTTGAGAACTAAGGTGCATCTGATTCAGGCCACGGTCTTTCTGATTACTTATTATGCATGTGAGAGCTGGACAATGAATAAGGATGACAGAATAATTGATGCCTTTGAGCTGTAGGGTGGAGAAGAGCACTGAATGTCCAGTGGAGAGGGTGCAGCCAGAGTGCTCTTTGAAGGGAAGGATGATGAGGGTTCACCTTATGTACTTTGAGCATGTTGCTAGGAGGGGTTATTCCTTGAACGGGTACATGATGTTCACCAAAGTGGAGAGTCAGAAAAGGAGAAGACTCTGGGCCGGTAGATTGATGTGTTGACTGCTGCAATAGGGTCTGATGTGTCTCTAAGTGTGAGGATGGCACAGGATAGAACAGAGTTCAGATCTGTTGTTCATAGAGTTACTATTGGCCATATGCGACTCAATGACACCTTAAAACAACAAAATATACCTTTTACCTGTACTAATATACTAACACTAATAAATTATTAGACTACCATGGCTGGTTCTTACTGTTATGTGCCATTGAGTCAACTACAACTCATAGAGACCCTATGACCAATAGTTCTGAACGTTGCCCTAGTATTAGCCAATCCTACTGTCTTTGACACACCCACATTGTCCTTATTGCCACAGTCACTGTGTCAATCCTACTCATCCAAAGTCTTCCTCTCCTGCTCTGACCTTCTACCCTCCCGAGCATCATGTCCTCCTCCAAGGACTGGTGCCTCCTGACACTATGCCCAAAGTATGTAAGGTGGAGCTTCACAACCTTTGCCTCCTAGGCACAATCTAATTTCACCCTTTCCAGGACTGACATGTTTGTTCTCTTGAAAGTCCATGATAGTTTCAGTACTCTTCTCCAGTACCACTACTCAAAGGTATCAATTCTTCTTTTGCCACCCTTAGTTATTTTCCAGCTCTCAGATGTATAACAAACCCATGGCTAGGCAGTAGTTTTTAAAATGAGAAAATTAGGGTCCTCCTATTTTGTTCTTCTTTAGTTGTTGTTACTATGTGCCATCGAGTTGGCTGCAACTCATAGTGACCCTATGAAGTTCTAAAGCCTGCTTTGTCCTAAGCCAGTCCCATTAACTCTGACAATCCTACCCCCATTACTCCACACTGGGTCAATCTATCTCATCTGGGGGCTTCCTCTCCTGCACTGTCCCTCCACCCTTCCAAGCATGATGTCTTTTTTTTCCAGGGACCGGTCCCTCCTGGCTACATGCCCAAAGTATGCGAAACAGAGCTTCAAAATCTTTGCCTCCAAGGAGAAACTTGGTTTTACTCTCTCCAGAACAGACCTATTTGTTCTCTTGGTGGTCCATGGTTGTTCAAGACTCTTCTCTAGCACCACAACTCAAAGGCATTGATTCTTCTTTAGTCATGAACCAGATCTCTGATGCATATCAAGTAATTTTGAAGAACACGGGCTGGATCAGGCATACCTTAGTCCCTAGACTGACATCATTACTCTTTAGCACTTTAGAGAGGTTCCTAAGAGCAGACTTCCCCAATACAATCCTTCTGACTGCTGGTACCAAGAGTCTTGATTGTGGAGCCGATCTGAAATAGCTAACAATATAAATCCCCTTTCCATTTATCATCTTCTTTTTTTTCTACTAGTTTATTTACAAAATTAAAATACAAATTTGAACAAATTCAATTTTTTCAAGTGTGTTTTTTAAAAAAAATTTCTACTAGTTTATTTACAAAATTCGAAGACATTGTTTTAAAGAACAAATTCTTTCAATTTCCCTCACCTCAATCCCATTAGATTGTACTACCTTATGATTAATACCTCCCTGCACATCCTCATCCCTCTGCTTCCACCCTCTCCCACCACTCTTGGATCCTTATACTCATTCTACAATGATTGTTTTTACAATATTTATCCTTGTGGATAGTGTTTTCCTTATTTGGAATCTATTTTCTTTCTATGTAAATTTAGTACTAGTTTTTTTTACTGTCTTTGAAAAGTGATGATGGGAGAGATATGTGATTAGGTATTTCTGTCATGACAGGAGTCTAGAGCGATGGCTACATGGTGGAGTGGACCTGGGGGAGGGTTTGTAAAATAATGAAAGAAACTTTTCTTTTACTTTTCCAAGAGTGTAGTGTTCTGGGGTTGGGGTGGGGAGCCTTGGGAGGGGACAAATCTACAACAATGAATGAATGGAAATCCAAAGCCTCTGTAA
>NW_006399872.1:10128270-10136483 GCF_000299155.1 Elephantulus edwardii
AGGCAGTTTTATATAAGTTTTACAGTTGTATAGAGTTAAGTCTTCTTATTAATGAGCATAGTATAGTCTTGCATTTATGTAGGGTTATTTACTTTATTATGTAGTATATTGGTTGGGATTCAGGTGGGGAGTATTCTGAAGCAGCTGATTGTTTTACTACTGTTGAATCATCCATTTATACCTAGTATTAATCTCAGTTGGTCATGATGATTTTATATATTTTTATAGTCTATTGATAGTGATTTTGTGTTCATGAGAAGTATCAGAGCCTAATTTTCTTTAAAACAAAACCAAAATATAAGATGGAACCAAAACAAGAGGAAAAAATAGAGAAATATAAATACATAAGCAAAAATAAGCATGTGCAGACAAGAACATAGAAAAAGACAATACTCTAGGGTAAAAAGAAGAAAAGAAAATAGAAAAGAAAAAAAAACCTAAAAAGCCCCTACAATAAACATAAAAGGGGAAAAAACCTCCAAAGGAGAGGCAACAAAAGAGAAAAAGGGGAAATCCAAGAGTGCTGGATACCTGGGAGATTTCCAGAAGAAATTCCTGTGGTCCTAGAAGGAAGCTGGATTAGGGCATCTGGTCATTGAAAAAGTACTTGTTGACCTCAAAGGTGGTAGAGTCTCTGAGATCCCTGAAAAAAAGTTCATGATACTCAAGAAGTTAGCCAGAGTTCGGTGCTTATTCTCAGACAGAGTTCTCATCAGTACAGTCTAACTCTGGGTGCTTTGCTTACTCAATACGACAGAAGCATAATGTATACTGCACTGAAACAGAGGAGGGAGAAAACTGTTTAAAAGAGGTATATAACTAGGTATTTCTGTCATCACAGGAGACTAGAGCGAGGGCTACATGGTGGAGGGGACCTGGGGGAGGGTTTGTAAAACAATGAAAGAATCTTTTCTTTTACTTTTCCATAATTTTTGGACTCATGTACTTATAACTTGTTAGTCAAATTTGTGTCTTCTAGGTTGCAACACCCCCATGATACATCTTCAAGGATATGAACATGTGCAGCCAAGCACAATCAATAAGAGTGCATCTAAATTCCAAAATCAATCTCCATAATAGTCTATGTGTTTCCTACTGCCAAAGGGGCCCTTTAGAGTAGTGAGAGAAGATCTTCACCCTGAAACCCACAGCGTCCCTTTTCAGCAGGAAGTAGCTAAGAGAATACGCCATCCCCTTTTCCTTATGAATCAGGGTGAAGTCTCTCTCAGGGAGGAGTGATAGGGAATGGCAAAGGACACACTGACAAAGAAGATTAATCAGAACTGGCTTTGACAAGCACTGTGGCATTAGGACAAGAACAAACTGGGAGGAGGGTAGAGAGAATAGTGCAACAATGAATGAGTGGAAGCCCAAAATCTCTGTAGATGTTTATGAAAATTAATAAAATATAATTATAGAAAAAAAATACGACAGAAGCATATGTCTTCAAACTCAGAGATACTGAGCATCTGATACTTTCAGGGAATGATCCCAATCTGAGGTTAAGGCATTGGTCATGCAGGTGTATGTGTCACTTGCTGGCAGATGAATCAGCCTGGAAGATGGCCACACCTCTAGTCACTAGGAAGGTGTATTAAGGAGAAGTTCGCATCTTTCTGGTTACTAGTGTGGGTGCTGGTGCAGTCCCCACTGAGCAAAGGTGATTTTCTTGTTTCTGTCACAGATGAAATGCTAAAATGACCACATTGTCTCAAGCAAGTCAACAATTCACTGTTCTGTTATTCCTTGTCTCCATTTTCCGTTTCTTCTACTATTTGATACTTGATCCACTTACTCTTTTTTCTTGAAATTCAGGTCCCATGAGTCCATGATTCCAATCACCGATTTCACTGATTTCTTATGATTTGGCTTCAAAGAATCTGGGTAGCTCGTCTTATTAGTTTGACATGCTGAACTACATTTTCCCCACCCCATAAGGTATAAGGTAATATGTATGTGAATTAATGTTGGAAAGATAAATATAAAATTATATAGTATTTTTAATTGAATGGAAAATGGTCTCATAGTAAGAAGCTGTGCTGCAATCTCAAAGGCATATGGTTCAAGTCCACCAGCTGCTCCATGGGATGAGGATGTGCAATGTTTTTCCATGTAATTAATTACCTCTGAAAACCCACTGAAGGTCAGCTATTTGTCAGTCCTAATTTGATGGCACACAACAACAATAGTCAATTTAACATAACTGCCTTACATAGCAACATGTTATTGTTATATGCCATTGAGTTGCCTATGATTAATAGAGACCCTATGTACAACAGCTCTGAATTCTGCCCTATTCTGAGCCAATCTCACTGTTTCTGACACTTCTACTACATTACCCTCATTACGTGTCAATCCAACTCATCTGAGGTCTTCTTTTCTCTTCTGTGCTGTCCCTTCACCATTCCAAGCATGATGTTCTTTTCCAAAGAAAACAAAAATCCTACAATTGGACTAATAGGCAACACTGCAATAAATGGAGAAAAGACTGAAGTTGTTAATTACTTCATTTTGCTTAGATGCACGATGGACATCCATGGAAGCAACAGCCAAGAAATAAAATTATGCTTTGCATTTGGTAAATGCCCCATCAGGAACTTCATTAAAACATCAAAAAGCAAGAATGTAATTTTAAAGACTAAGGAGCACCAAACCATGACATTTTCCATCATTTCATATACATCTGAAAGTTGTACAATAAATTGCTTGTGTACTTGTGAACATTTTACAATAAATAAGAAAACCAAAGAATAATTGATGTCTTTGAATTGTTGTGTTGGCAAAGAATATTTAATATATCATTACCTTTTAAAAGAACGAACAGTTCTGTTTTGGGATCAGTATAACCAGAATTCTCCTTAAAGATGCCAGTAGTGGACCTTGTCTGACGTACGTGGACATATTTTCAGGAATGGTTAGTCCTTAGGAAAAAGCAGTATGCTTGGTAAAGTAGAGAGTCAGTTAAGTAGACAAAAACTCTCAAAGAAATGGATTGTTACAATGATTACAAGGCTGGGTGTAAACACAGTGGAGATGGTGAGAAGAGTGCTGGCTCTGGTAGGGTTTCATTGTGTTGTACATAGGATCAGCAGACCTTGGATCTGACTCAATAATATTTAGCAACTGTATCAATAGCAAACAAGTGTCAATATATATAAAATAATATTTAGTGCAATATTTAGACATCTTCTGGAAAGTATTTTACAGATAACATTTTTCAATCATTTCAGTCATTGTGCAGTGGTTAAAAGTCTCTCTTTCCATACAAAAGATTTTAGTTAAAAATTGTTGCCACTACACCTCAGGTGCACCATTACCTTTCTGTCTATGAAGATATTGTGTTACTATGGCACAGAGCAGGTTGCAATTGAGTTTACAAACTAAGAAGGATTAGGAAGAAAGCTCTAGAGATTACTTGTGAAAATCCATCAGTGAAAACTCACCTTGGTTCTGTTTTCAACTTAGTGCAGAATAGAAATTCTTCTGTTGTACCATGAATCATTTTGAATCGTAAAATAAGTCCAGAGCTGCTCACACTAATATGAGCCCATAATTCCGTGAAAACATACTACAGTAAAGACAACAAGAAAAACTTTTAATTTTTTAAAATTTTTCATTTATTAAAAATCTTAAACACAAGTGGTATGTCCTTTTTTTCCATCAACAAATCATTGATTAATTAATTAGGAGCCTTATTGATAACAGAACTACAAAGACTATATATGCCTTTTAATACAATTGTTTCAGTAGAATTTCATTTGTGATCATTAATGTCCTCTGTCAGCTTGGCTCAGCTCTGACGTAGTGAGTTTGGCAGCCACTTTGCAGTCAGGCAAAGCCCCTTACGTTCTGTGATCTGATACGTGCAGACAGTCTGTTGAAAGGTGAGTTTCCTTGAGGATGCGGCCTATATCCAGTGGATGTTCTGGCAAATCTCACTTGTTTTTTCTCTTGATCCTGTGTTTATTTCACCACATGACCTTCAGTTCTTGCATTACAAGCCTGTGCAAGTCACTGGCCTACTGCCAGACCTGTAGCTTTTGGCTTTGTCAGTCTCACAAACGTGGCCTCTAACAAAAATGCTTCAACTAGCAACTTGTTGTGCAGATTTGAGGTTTGTCAGCATGGGCAATCATATGAGCCAGCAGATGTCAGTAGACTGTTGCTTGATGCATAGACTTGGGAGCCAGTCTCCATGATTGCATGAGATTTTCCTCACAATTGTCTGAGCCATTTCCTTTCTTGAAGCTAATTTCTATCAATATATTTTAACATGTCTTACTAGGTTTTGTTTTTCTAGAATATTTAGACTGTAGTGATGATTCTGATTTCATCAACATTCCCTAAGGTGCTTATTAAATTATCTAATCTTAGTAAAGAGCTACTGCATCAGAATTTGGAGTTTGAGTCAAAGAATCTGGATCTTAAATAAGCACTTTAGAGAAGGCTAATGCTTGCTTATGTTTGACAGTTGAGCAACTTTGGTTTACGAATTCACAATATCTAACATGAGCAATGACTTAGCGTACATGGACAGTATACAAAAGAGTAAAAGGGAAAAAACCCTCAACATAATTTTACATACAGATAATATTTTTTAAAATTTCGTTCATAGATTATCTCAATGATAAACACATAATAGAAACAATACTTGTGAGAAATCAAGGAGACAATTTGTGTACAGAAATATTGAGTTGTCATAGAGACATAAGCATTTTATAGTTTTAAAGAAATAGTTTCAATTGTCTTTTACTATAAGAAAGGAAGTAGTCTTTATTTTTATTTCTCAAATGTGTTGTTTTTGTTATGTGCCGTCGAGTTGCTTGAGACTCATAGTGACCCTATGTACAACAGCTCTAAACTCTGCTCTGTCCTGTGCCAATCTCATTGTCTCCGATACACTCATCCCAATTGCCCCAGTCACCAAATCAATCCACCTCCTAGAGGGCCTTCCCCTCCTGCACCTGCCTTCCACCCTCCCAAGCATGATATCCCTCCCCCAGGACCTGTCTCTCCTTACAACATGACCAAAGTATGTCAAAGACTCAGAATACTTGCCTCCAAGTAGCAGCCCAGTTTAACTCTCTCCAGGATGAATCTGTTTGTTTTCTTACCAGTCTATGGCACCTTCAGTACTCTTTTCCAACACCAAAGCTCAAAAGCATCAATTCTCCTTCCATCCTCCCTGGTCATTGTCCAGCTCTCTGACGCATAACAAGTGATTGCAAAGGCCATGGCCTGCCTGTACCAGACACACTTTAGTCTCCAGAGACACACCGTTGCTCTTGAGTACTTTAGAGAGGTCCCTAACAGCAAAGCTGCACTCAACTTGGTCTGTCACAGGAAGCTTAGAAGGGTAGAAGGCAGGCGAAAGACAAGACACCTCAGCAGAGCTAAAACCTCTGGCTTGAACAGATAAAGCAGAGGACCGCCAAAGCTGAGGGCAACTCAGTCAGGCCTGCAGCCCTCATGCCAAGAAGAAACTTCTATGCATCAGTTCCACAGGACACTTCATCTCTGTTTGGGACACATTACCACTAAACTTAGGAGACTCTGGTCACAGCATAAGAAACTGTTAGAAGCTGATGAATCTGGAATCACAGAAATCAAGGAAGCTTTGGATTGGATATAAGCTATCACATCAAGGGCTAGACAATGAGAGACAGGTGATGAAGGGAGTGGGTAGAAGTGGAGAGGTATCTTTTTTTTTTTTGTAGTAGAAACAGGATTTTAATATAATATTCAAGTCTAGCATTTGCTATTTACAACAAATAAATATTGCCCCTCCCCAATTGGTAAACATTTTGTTTTTCACTTTATACAAATATTCAACTCCCCCCTCGTTCTCCTCCCCCAAGCCCTCCCTCTCCACTAGCCCCCATCCCGTGTGGTCTCAAAGCCCAGAAGCAGTGGCACGTGGCACTTGCAGTGACATGAGCATCCATGGGACTCAGTTTAGCCCTCCTCACTCAAGGGGTGACAGGCATAGTCCATGAAGAGAGTTTGTCTCTCCTCTCCCGGGGGAGGGCTGGATGTGGGGGGCGTGCAAGACTCCCTCACTCTTGGTTGGCCCTGACGATGGAATCTTTGGTGCAGCCTGAGGAAGGCTAGAGTGGTGGGAGGCAGGGCCAGAGCACCCCTGGGAGGTCACAGGCAGGTGTCTGTGGGCACAAGGAGAGAACTGCAGTGGTCAAACTCAGTGGGTAAGTGGGTGCTCTGAGAGGTGCCCAGGGGCACAGGTGGCAGTGACCCACACCCAGGAAGGCTCGAGGGATGTGGACAGAGGGCAGTGCTCAGCAGTGGGCAGGATATCATGCCCGTTGGCAGCGCTCCTTGGCAAAGGTCAGTTAGTCCTCTGGTTCCCAGGGAGCAGAAGGCACCTAAGGCAGCGAGTGGTCCACGGGGTCCAGGTCAGCCTGTCGATGCAGGCATCATGCCCAGCAGCAGGAGAGGTTCAGTGGTGGAACTGGAGCCTGGGGGTGGCCTGGGCTGGCAGGGTGGAGGCAGGTGCCTGCCGGCCTGAGACCCTCTAGTCTATAAGTTCTTCCTGGCCAGCCACCTGGAGAGGGAGGCCCAGTGGCTGGTCAGTGCCAGGGGCTGGTTAGAAGATGCCCTTAGCAATCTTGAGTCCCTTTTGTTTCACGCGTGGAAGGGTTGAACTGGCCCCATGCTTGACCTTTGCCCCCTTGGTAAAAGTCCGCTTCTTTAGGACAAAGTCATAGTTGGCGGTTGGAGATGTATCTTGATGGATGGTGGAGCAAAGAAATAAGTGGGTCAGGGCACTTGCGCCAAGGGCAGGGAAAACACCGAAACTAATGGTTATTTCCACAATAAGGGATATATTTTCACTTTTTCTGTAAAGTGCTTATCTGTTGGATACTTCTCTAGATCTGAACATTCAGATTGACATACACTAGGAAGAAGGATAGGCCATCCACTTCCAAAAATAGCAGGCCCCTGAAAAACCTTATGTAAGACCTCAAATGTGACATACCATTTTATTTTTCCATAATTTTAGAATGATAAAAAATGTTATTAATGTACTGGTTGCAACAATAGGCTCAAACACAGCAGTAATTGTAATGATGGGATAAAATTGGACAGTGTTTTATTATATTGTGGTTAGAATCACTATAAACCAGAACCCGATGGATGGTATCTACTAAGAGCAATAGTGTGTGATAAGAAATAAAAATAATAAAATAATGTATCTGGCAATGACTTTTTAAAATAACTGAGGAAAATCCACTAAACTTTCTTTGCTTAGCAGCACAGCTTTAATTGTACAAAATTCTAATCCACTGGAAATGAGAGGGTGGTGGATATAATAAATAATACATTTGTCATTAAGTCTAAAACTCATAAAATCAAATGGTGGCTCTTCTATTCCAACAGAATGAAATAAAGATTGATCAAATTGGTTAAGGTTTTATGTCTGTTAAGAATATATTCAGTTTGCAACAGAGCCTTAATCATGTCACATTACTTTTCTCACATAACACACCAGTATGCAGATGAGGAAGAGTGGTGGTTGAGATTTTCTGTGGTGTCATTTAAATCCCTATCTTCTTGCAGTGTATGTTCTACCATTCTCAATATTCTTTCAACTTTAGATTTCTCATCTCATAGACTTAATGAAGATGATTGTTTCAGGCCCATATTCAAGAAAGGCAGGAGAAGAGAAAAAGAATGTTGTTGTCTATTGCTTCCTCCATCTCATGCCCCAGTGTGAAAACTTTTCCAGAAATACTCCTATTTCCCTTTCTGACACATGACTCTTTAGACAGAAATATCACATTGGCCACCTGCCATGGCATGTTGAGGCTAGGAAAGTCAATCTCAAGTGGTCTGTTTTTAAATAGTGCTTTCAGTGGGAAAAAAAGTTAGGAAATTACTTTTGCTTCATCCTTTTGTTGTTGTATACCATTGAGTCCAAACCAACCAATCCTGTAGGTTTCCAGAGGCAGTTAGTTGCACAGAAGGAGATTTCCCATTTCTTATCCCACAGAGCAGTTGGTGGTCTCAAACCACATTCTTTGGGGATTGCAGCACAGCTTCTTGCCATTAAGCCACCAGAGCTCCCTATTTAGTTCATCCTAGAATTCCCTTATAACTTCTTCCTTCCCTTCCCCTTCCCGTTCCCCTTCCCTTTCTCCATCCTCTTCCCCTTCCCCCTACCCTTATCCATCCTTCCTTCCTTCCTTCCTTCCTTC
>NW_006399872.1:10136611-10143526 GCF_000299155.1 Elephantulus edwardii
CTTCCTCCCTTCTTTCTTTCCTCCCTCTCTTCTTTCTTCCCTCCCTCCCTCCCTCCCTTTCTTTCTCTCTCTCTTATATATTTGTAAATAATTATTTAATCTGTATACTGAGCAAGTCATTTGAAAAGCTGGACTTTATTAAGAAGAATGTGGAACTGGGATTGAAGGAAGATTCATCAATAACCTGCAATATGCATGCCACTCAACCCTGCCTGCTGAAATTGAGGAGGACTTAAAAAACTTGCTGTGGAGGATGAAGGACTGCAACCTTCACTATGGATTACATCTCAACATCAAGAAAAGAAAAATCCTCACAACTTGGGCAATAGGCAACATCATGATATATTGAGAGAGGTTTGAATTAAAAACTATTTAATCTTGCTTGGTTCTACAGTCAACATCCTTGGTGCTAGTAATCAGGAGATTGGGAGATGTATAGCAAGGAGAAAGTCTCTTGTCAGGAATCTCTCCAAAGTCCTGAAGACCAATGATGCCAGTTTAAAAACCAAGGGTCACTTGATACATGCCATAGTCTTTCTAATCACCTGCTACACATCTGAGAAGTAGACAATGAATAAGGATGACAGGAGATGAGCAGATACATTAGGGTTGTGGTGTTGGAGAAGAGTATAAACATCGCATAGTCTGCCAAAAGGACAAACAGATATATCTTGGAGAAAGTGCAACCAAAATGTTCCTTGGATCCAAAAATGGTAAAGATTTGTCTGACATAATTTTAACATGATCTTAAAAAAGGCTATTTCTGAGAAAGGGGCATCATGCTTGGAAAAATGGAAGGTTAGAGAAGGATAGGAAGATCCTTGATGAGAAGTTTTGACACGGTGCCTGAAGCAATAAATAGACTCAAATGCGTTGAGGAAGATATGGATGGTTCAGGATAGGACTGAGTTCAGATTTATTCTTCATAGGGTCACTGAATCATACTCAACTCAATGGCTTAGCAACAACAACAACATATTTACATTTATGTGTGTGTGTGTGTGTGTGTGTGTGTGTGTAATAAAGAGAGAGAAAGAGAGGTTTCTGAGACAAGGGTGGGACTACAACCTTTTTAAGAAAAACATCTCAGGTCTAACATTTCTGCCTGTCTGAAAAATTACTTAGTTGAAATTTAACAAAACAAAACAGAAAAAAAATCATCAAAATTCTGTAAACTTTTAAAAACTTTGCTATCTTTCATGGAAAGTATATTTCACCTCTGATAATTCACACATATTTTCTCTATTATTTTGCTCTAACTTTTCCAGTTGTTTTTAATTGTGGAGATATTATACTAAAAGCCAAAATGTAACTCCAAGAATATTTTTGAAGAAGAAAATTAATTCTTGATTTAAGGAAAAGAAACAATCTGGCTATGGAATAGTAGGTAGGGTCCTAGGAAAGAAAAGTGGTTCAGGGGGAGAAAGGTGCTGCCTTGAAGTGTAGAAAAGGAAAGTCTAAGTGAAGCTTTTTCTTCATAATTTTACTTCCACTCTGGTTTCATCCACTCTGATTTCATCTTCCGATTAAGCCACACTCACTTCATAATTTAAGGAGCATTCTTGCTTTTGCAGTGTTACATAATTGAAACTAAACTCCTTGAAGAGAAAATCAGTCTGATGAAAGATTTAAAAAGTTTTTAAAGAATATTAACAAAGAAAACTCTTCAGGGTGGGTAGATTGGATATTATACTCTTAGCTTCGGCAATAGGTCTGACAAATCAAAGACACAAGCACAATGTCCAGGTTCTGATATTTAAAAACTAATTATAGCACAGCAGAGACTTTGGGGTTACTTTAGGAAGGAATTAACCTTCATTTGTTTTCCTACTACACATAACAACAATTCAGTGCCTTACTACCCAACTCCTAGAAGCTTCCTGAAATATGGAAGAATATCCTTATTTCTTATGAAAACTTATCCAAATATTGGAAAAAGATAATGAAGAAAGAAATATTAAAAAAATAGAAGAGAAAGACTCGTGGGAGAAAGTGAAGCAATCAAGCTTTTGCAAGCTGATTTTCTTTTACTATGTTTTTCAGTGCACAGGCACATAAAATCAGTAAATGGAATGACAATAGGAACACTTTTATTCTTGGATTCCCAAGTGCAGGGCAACAATCTGATTCATCATTCCCAGTACATTTTTGAGAGTGAAATTACTCTGAGACAATATGCATATAAATTGGGTTTTTCTGGACAAATTTTTACATAGGATTAACCTGCTCTGTACCAGAGTAGAAATCTGCTTACTTTAAAGGATAGTGCAATCTGGTGCAGAAGATATTGGTGAAGAATTGGGATGCAGACTGATAGGGCAAGTGCCCAATTGTCCTTCTGTGTAGCACACATGAGATAGGAGGGCTAGCCATTCAGTTAAAAAAAAGTTTTCAGTGAGGTTAGATGGTTAGATAGCACTAGAGCAGAGGCAGGTGAAAAATTTCAGGCTTGAGATCTCTGAAGACTGCACAAAGTAAAGGAATAGACTGTTAATCTCATAGAATCTGTTCTCAGAGATCAGAAGGATATTCAGAAGCAAAAAGACAAAGGATATTGCTCCCCTGCCTCCCACTGGGGGTAGTGGCTACCAGTCAAGCAGACCCTAAAATCAGCATACTCTTCAAGCAAGTCCTCTTTTGCTGTGATACAGGACATATTAGTTACTTATTTCTCTCCTTATATTACTGGATGCCAACTGAGAGGAAAAAATTATTGTTTTTAGGTGCTATCATTTATGTGTAATCCATAGTTACTCAGAAGAACATATCTGAACCCTGTCTTACTCTGTGCCAACCTCACAATCTCTGCCATATTCATTCCCCTCTTAGCAGTAACTGTGTCATTCCATCTAGTTGAGTATATTCCTCTTCTTCTCTGATACACTGTACTTTTCCAAGCATGATGTTGTTTTCTAAGAATAGCATCTCCTAACAACATGCCCATAGTATGTGGCACAAAGCTTTATGATCTTTGCCTCCAAAGAGCACACTAGCTGCAACTTATCAAGGGCATATGTTGGTTATTTAAATTGTCAACGACTTATTCTTGCTTGGATCCACAATCTTTAGTCCTGGATGGTACCAGCAGTCATGAGATCAGGAGATGCATTACACTGGGAAAGTCTTCAGTCAATTGTTGTTGTTGTTAGCTGTCGTTGAGTCGAGTGTGACTCTTAATGACCCTATGAACAAAAGATCTGAACCCTGTTCTACCCTGCACCATTCTCACACCTCCTTATACATAAGAGCCCATTTCAACAGTCATTGCCTCAATCCACCTAGATAAGGGTCTTCCTCTCCTGTTCCAACTCTTCACCCTTTCCAGCATCATGTCCTTCTCCAAGGAATAGCCCCTCCTAGCAACATGCCCAAAGAATATGAGGCAAAGTTTCATCATTGCTGTTTCCAAAGAACACTCTGGCTTCACCTTCTCCAAGATGTATCTGTTCATTCTCTGGGCCGTTCATGGGATGTTCAGTGCTCTTCTCCAACACCACAGCTCAAAGGCATCAATTCTTTTTCTGTCATCCTTATTCCAGCTATCAGATGCATAGTAAGTAGTCAGAAAGACCATGGCCTGAATCAGACATACCTTAGTCTTCAAACTGACATCATCACTCCTCAATAATTTGAAGAGGTCTCTAACTGAAGATTTTCCTGGTGTAATGTGTCTTCTTATTTACTGACTGCTGGTACTAACAGTGTTAATTGTGGATCCAAGCAAGAAGAAGCTGTTGACTGTTTCAATCTCCTCTTTACCAATCATTACGCTGCCTATTGTACAGTGGTAGGAATCTTTGTTTTCTTGATACTGAGATGCAATCTACACTGAAGGCTGTATTCTTTGATCTTCTGCAACAAGTTCCCTTTCTCCCCTCCCCTCCTCTTCTCTTCCCTCCCCTTCCCTTCCTTCCCCTCCCCTTCCCTTCTTTTCCTTAAGTTCTCCTTACTTTCAGCAAGCAAAGTTGGGTCATCTATATAACACAGGTTATTGATGAGTCTCCCTCCAATCCTGATACTACACTCCTCTTCATAAGAGTACAGCGTCTTATATAATTTGCTCAGTATACAGACTGAGTAGTTAGAGAGACTATAACCCTGAAGCACTCTTTTTCCAATTTTAAACCATGAAGTATTCCTCTGCTCTTCACACAACGGTCTCCTGGTCCAAGTATAGGTTCTGCATGAGTACAATTAAAATCTCTGGGATTCCCATATCCTCAATGTCAGCTACAACTTTTTATGATCCACACAGTCAAATGCTTTACATAATCAATAAAGCATAAATACCATTCTTATGGTACTTTTTGCTTTTAGTTAGGATTCATCTGACAACAGCAATAATATCTCTGGGGTCACGGCTTCTTCTCAATCCTGCTGGAACTTCTGGCAGTTCTCTATCTATGTACTGTCAATAGTTAGAGACCCCTCCAAATTATTAAGGAGGAATAATATCATTTTGAGGAATAAAGAGCTCTTGATTCTGGCCATCACCTTTTCAGTTACTTGCTATACATCTGTGAGTTAGACAATGAATAAGGATGACAGAAAAGAATTGATGACTATGAGCTATGGTGTTGGAGAAGAGTACTGAATATTCCATGGATAGATATATAGGAGAATACATTATTTTTAACCAAAAATTAGTTTCTGTAACTTTAAAATGAAAGATTGAATGAAATTTAATCCAGATAAAATTTAGTTTAAGAGTTTTCCCTCTAATTTTGTGGATAGATTAGTTATAAGAAAAAGAAAAGTTTTAATTCTGCAATTCCATATGTGCCATGCATTATATTGCTCTCCTTGATGGATTTAAATGAATATTCATTTACCAAATGAGAATGGAATCTGCTTTCTATATTAATTCCAAAAACATCTTACTACACTTATTCTATTAGATATAATGCCATATCAATCATCTGATATAAAGGATTCCAATAAACCTGTAAAATAGGTATTGTTATTCTGTTTTTTAGATAAGATTGTTGTTGTTATGCACTGTCAGAACAAACTCAGTGAAAAGGGGATTAAAAAAGAGATTATCACCATGAAAGAAGAGTATTGATACCATGACATATGCAGATATCCAGGGAAAGTCAAGCTCACAGACATTGAAAGGCAATGAAGACTACTTCAACTGCTGATAGAGATAGAACACCTTCCTCCAGAATTAGCACCCTAAATTTGAACTTCAACCCTCATAGACTATGTGAAAATAAATTCCAATTTGCTAAGGTCATCTACTCCTGGCCTTTTAGAAATAGTAGATAACTAAGGCAACCTTCATATGAAACACTAAATAAATAAGAAAGCCATGATATATACATTTTTAATCAATATTGATCTTTATTTAGTGGATGACTTGTCTTGTACTACTGATAAAAATTACTATTTTGGAAAAACAGAACATCTTACTATTATGTATCCTTCTTTCCTCATAACTACACTTCATATGGCTTAGAAAAAAACATAATTTCACAAATATAGGTCTATGTGAATAAAACCTGGATGATTTATTAGAAGTCTATGATAATCTATTGAATTACATTTATCCATTAGAAAAGAAAATCTTACAAAAGTAGTTATTACAACAAATAAACCTCTAAGGACTTTCTTCTGTATAATGCAAATAATTTATTTCCTATTTTCTTCTCTTTGGCTGTATCTGAACATGATGATCTAGTTTCTGTTGAAGGACATTATTTCTTTCCTAACAAAAGGGGATAGCAAATTTTGGAGTAATTTATATAACAACTGCTACAAATAAGAGCCAAACTACTTGTTATGCTTTATGCATTACACAAGATAATTGCATATGTGTGTGTAAATTATACGCAAAAAATTATTGAGGTTATCACGAATGAGAGAGAGGGACCAATAATTGAAGCAGTATGTAGGGAGTTGCTCTGCGAACCCAAAGGCCGTGCCTCTCTGGATATTTTAATTCACTGGCAGCTCTGTGAAAGAAAGATGGAAAACTTCCTCTTACATGATTTAACTCAATCGAGTTATTAGTTGGTTCTGACTGTGGCAATAAGTTGAATTGGAGTTTAAGATGTAGGACATTCAAGGTGACAGGAAATCACATTGGTTAACAAGGAGTTCATAACAAAGTTGACTGAATGAGAGGAAAATGTACAACAATGAACAAATGGAAATCCAAGTTCTAGGTAAACTTTCATTAAAATTTCAATGAAAACTATTTTTAAAAAGAGTAGAATTACACAGCTGATTTTTTAAAAATTTTATTTTATTAATTTTAATGAACATTTACAGAGATTTTGGATTTCCATTCATTCATTGTTACACTTTTTTATCTACCCCCCCCCCCCGTTCACTCCTCTCTTCGAAAAGCAAAAGATAATCTTCGAAAAGCAAAAGATAATCCCCCTGGCCACTGCCCCCACCCCGCCCACCCCTGTCTTGAATGCACTCCACTGTGCAACCTTAATTCTGGATATATGATAGGGTATTATGGTTATCACAGCTGATTATCAGTAAGTTGTACAGTTGTACATGTTCATTACATTGAATTGGCAAAAAATGTGTTATACCCACATACACACTTACACAAACACATATACATATGTTGTTGATTGCTGTCGAGTCAAGCACGACTCATAGGATTCTATAAAAAAAAAAGACCTAATGTCTTTTCATAACTATTCTCATTTCTCCAAGTTCATAGAGTTTCCATAGGCTTATAGTTTAGGAAGTGAATGCCACTCCTGCTTCCAAATCTGTTTTACAAGTGGGAGCTCTACCAAACACTGTCCACAATGGGAAACCATTATGGTATTTGATATCCCAGTGGCACAAGGTTCAGCATCATACAGCACATTGACAAAAAGTGATGTGCAAAGTGGAAGAGTGTTCCTCCACATTTAACAGCCTAGTCTCATTTAGCTGTGGTTA
>NW_006399872.1:10143626-10155417 GCF_000299155.1 Elephantulus edwardii
TATGTACACATATACACAATATAATTAATATCTCATACTAGCAAAATACTGCTGAAGATCATTCAAAAACAGCTGGAACTGTATATAGGTAAGAAACTGCCAGAAGTCCAAGCAGGATTTAGAAGAGACGGTGGCATCAGGGATATCATTGCTGATGTGAAATGGATCCTGGCTGGAAGTAAGCAATACCAAAAGAATATCTATTTGTGCTTTATTGACTATGCAAAGGGGTTTGACTATGTGGATCATGACAAGTTGTGGCTGACATTGAGAAGAATGGGAATCCCAGAACACTTGATTGTGCTTGTGAGAAACCTATACCTGGACTGGCTGTTGTGTGAAAAGAGCAGGGGGCATTGCATGGTTTTGAATTGTGAAGGGAGTGTGTCAAGGATGTCTCCATACCTGTTCAATCTATATGCTGAGCAAATTATCTGAGAAGCTGGACTCTATGAAGAGGAGTGTGGTATCAGGATTGGAGGGAGACTCATCAATAACCTGTGTTATGCAGATGACACAATCTTACTTGCTGAATTGAAGAGGACTTGACTTACTTGTTGCAGAAGATAATGGAATGCAGCCTTCAGTATAGATTGCATCTCAATATTAAAAAATAGATTCTTACCACTGGACCAATAGGCCATGTTATGATGGATGGAGAGGAGATTGAAACTGTCAACAGCTCCATCTTACTTAAATCCACAATTAACATACTTGATATGAGCAGTCAGGAAATAAAGAGACACATTGAACTGGGAAAATCTGCAATTGAGGACCTTTCCAAATTACTGAGAAGTAGTGATGTCAGTTTGAGGAACAAGGTACATCTGATTCAGGCCATGGTCTTTCCTATTACTGGCTATGCTGAGAGCTGAACAATAAACAAGGATGACAGAAAAAGAATTGATGCCTTTGAGCTGTGGTTTTGGAGTAGAGCACTGAACATTCCAGTGATGGCCAAGAGAATGAATAGCTATGTCTTGGAAAGAGTGCACCCAGAGTGCTCTTAAGAGGAAAGAAGGACCTCTTGAAACTACTGAGAAGCAATAATGTCAGTTTGAATACTAAGGTGTCTCTGATTAGGCCATGGTCTTTCTCATCATTTGCTATGTGTCTGAGAGGTGGTAAATGAGTAAGGATGACAGAAGAAAAAGTGATGTCTTTGAGTTGTGATGTGGGAGAAGTGTACTGCTGTCACTGTCTGTTCCCCAGCAACTAAAAGAGACACCCTGATGTGGTTAAGCACAATGGAGACACACCACTCTGGGACAGGATCAGAAAGCCAATCCATCTCAATTTTATTGGGGGCTGCAGCACACTTAAATAGGAGCAAATAAACAGGAAGACAGAATAGGGTGGGCTTAAGGACATGGGACATGTGGATTGGTTAGGGAAGCCTAGGCCTTGTGCAGACCACTCCCAACTCAACTCTGCAGCAGTCTTCCTAGGTGGCAAGCTTTCTCAATCCCATACAGCCAAACACAGGACTGCTTTCTCTATACTGTAATTAAGGCCATTGGGAGGCTTGCACTTATCTGAAGCTTAGGCGATCATCGTGGTCAGAGGCCCTCCCTTCCTCCCCAGCATTCCCCAACATACTGCATATCCCATGGACTGCCCAAAGAACAAACAGATATGTCTTGAAGCAGCCGGAGTGCTCCTTAGAGAAAAGGCTTCATCTCACATATTCGGTGTCTTGGTAGAATAGGATATTTCTTACAAACTGATGTCATGCTAGGAAAGGTGGAAAATCAACAAAAAGAGATGAAGAGCCTTGATAAGATGGAGTGACACAGTGACTGCAGCAATAGGTTCAAGTATGTCAGAGATGATGTGGATGATGCAGGATAACACAAAGCTCAGATCTTTTGTTCACAGGGTCACTCTGAATCATACTCAACTCGATGGCACAGAACAAGAAGTCAAATTGTGCTTTACATTCAGTAAATTTGCTAAGATGTTTTTAAAATGCTAAAGAGCAAGAATGTCACTTAAAAGGGTAAGTTGTGTCTGATATAAACCATGCTATTTTCAATTGATTCAGATGCATGTGAATGTTGGACAATGAATAAGGAAGCCCAAAGAAGAATTTCTCCTTTTGAATTGTGGCATTGATGAAGAGTACTTTTCATACCGTGAACTATCAAAGAACAAACAAAAGAAGAAGTGCAACCAGGGTGCTTCTTCAAGGCATTTATAGTGACACTTCTCACACATTTTGAGCTTTTGGTTAGGAGTGGTCAATCCCTGGAAAAGGACATCAAGGTTGGAAAGTTTCTGCAAGAGAGGAATAACATCATTGAAATTCACTGAGACAATAATCACAAAAATGAATCTGAGAATAATAAAGTATCCTGTAAAGTCACAGGATCTGGCAAGGTTTCAAGCTGTTGTACATAGAATTGCTGTAAGTTGAAGCTGACTTGATGACATCTGACAACAATAATAACTCCAGTCTGTGTCAAGTCTTGAGAAAGAACTCATAGAATCAATCTCTAGGGTAGTAACTGAGAATATTATGATCTGTGTTTTACAGATAAAAAACAGAACTGAGAGGTTAAATTTGTTCCCAACTTTGTAGATCTATTAAGTCAATAGTAAAGTTTGATTCTAACTCGGAAAGTGTATCCCAAAGCATGCACATTTACTGGCTATATTCGCAAAATATTTTATTTATCAGGGGGTTAACATAATTACAGAGGTGGTTTAGAAGATTAGTCTTGCATTTGCATGAGAGCCTAGAGAGAAGATTATTAGCTCAAAGGTTATTTTAGACTTTGCACCGTGAAGTACTTCAGCAAGATGTCCAAGTGGAGATCCTAGGTGGGTATCTTAGTGGACTGAGTTAATGTGAACAAATGAAGATGCTGAGGGATTTGTGAATATCAACTTATGAAACTAACAAAAGATACAGTTGATGCTAGAAGTTTTTTCCAAAATGCCTTGATTGACCATAAAATCACCTGAATGTTGGTGAAAAACAGATCTATTGAAATTGGATTCCCCAAATGATTTTTTTCTTTCTTAAGCGAAGCTCCCAGATTGTTCTTCTTATTAGAAAAATTGAAGAAGTCATTATATAAAACACCTTTAAATTTTACTTCATATATGTGTCAGAGAGCTACTAGGGATGATAAAAAGAGAATTGATGCCTTTAAGCTGTGGTGCTGGAGAAGAGTGTTGAATATCCCATGGAATGCTAGGGGGATTTTAATTCAACTTGCAAATTGTCTAGAAATTTGAAATATTGTTGTCATCACATTGTTCATAGATACAAACTATATTATATGACATTAGGGACAGGTAGAGGGTTAGATGTTGTATTTCAACTTTTTTACAGTGATTACAAGAAAAAGAAGCATAAACTCCTGACCCAGATACACGAGGTATACTGCTTTATCGGTGAAATCAGATGCTTTTTGCATAAAGTGAAATAATCATGGAGAGAATTTCTTTCATTTCATCAGTGGAAAGATCCTGATACAGGCCATGGTCTTTGCAATCACTTGTTATGCATCAGAGAGCTGGACAATGACTAGGGAGGATAGAAGGAGAATTGATGCCTTTGAGCTGCGGTGCTGGAGAAGAGTATTGAATGTACCATGGACTGCCAAGAAAACAAACAGATTCAACCTAGAGAGGGTTAAACCAGGCTACTGCTTGGAGGCAAGGATTCTGGGGCTTCGTCTGACATATTTTGGACATGTTGTAAGGAGAGACAGGTCTTTGGAGAGGGACATCATGCTGGGTAGAGTAGAGGGACGGCGTAGGAGGGGAAGACCCTCTATGAGGTGGATTGATTCAGTGACTGGGGTAATCGGGATGGGTGTGTCAGAGGCAATGCGATTGGCACAGGATAGAGCAGGGTTTAGGGCTGTTGTACATGGGGTCGCTATGAGTCGGAAACGACTCCACGGCACATAACAACAACAACAGCCTCAAGCTTTACTAAGACCAGCTCTAAAATTCAGTTTTAAATTTAAGCTCACTACAGATTTAAACACTGCATATTTTGGTCTTAAACTGTTCTTCTGTGTTTGTGAAAAGGTCTGAGGAAATGAATATAATAAGTTTGGCAATAATAATGGGAGAAAGTACTACCTTTTAAAGTCCTAAATGAATTTATGGCTAATAATTATTAAGCACCTGGAATTACAATTCTTTGGTTAAAAGTTTTTCAAGTGAGGTATAATCAAAGCAGACCACTTAGGATGAGAAGTACTATTTTCTCACACACTTATAAATAGAAGAGTTCTAATTCTTTATAAATCTCTGCCAATTTGAGAATTAAAAAAAAGTCTCTTCTTATATTGTGTTTTTAATTACTGGAGAGTTAAGCATTTAAAAAATACTGTTTATTGACAATTTGCATTTTTTCCTATCAATATTTTCATGGACTAGTTTAAATCTTACTGACTTTTAATCTGAATAATTTTTCTTTGTTAAAAATAATTATGAAATGAATTTCTTTCATAAACATATACATGTCTTTATTTAAAAATACCCTGAATATTTAAATTTCAATACAATAAACATTTCTCCAAGTGCTTTCAAGTTTAAGAATAATTGTGAATCAAGCAATTGCTTCTGCATCTTTGGACTTAAAACAGTTTCCTGCCTTACCTATTTACCTGGAGTTTCTCAATCTTCTTAACTATATGTCAAATGCCTCTCTCCTGAACTATGATCCATGGCTCATGAACTTGCCAGAATTTAAAATTTCATAAAACATTTCCTTGAGAGATATCTCTTGCTGAATGTTGTTATTGTTGTTAAGTATCACCAAGTCAAATACAACACACCATGATCCTATGAACAATAGGTCTGAACTTTGCCCTATTTTTTTAATTGTGATTTTACTGAAAGTTTATAGAAAAGTTGGATTTTCGTTCATTTCTTGTTGCACAATTCCCTCCCTCCACCTTCTTCAGTCCACTTTGCAGTGCACCTTTTATTGCGGCAGGTTGTCATAGAGATTAAGCCTAATCATATATCTTTTAAATAGTTCTTTCCTTTATCTGTTCCAATGCAGTGTTCAACCTCTTTTCATAGTTTCCTCCAACCCTCCATGTTAGTCTTGTTTTACAACAGTTGTGTTGTGCAATATTTTTCCTTTTGTGACTGAGATATATCACTCTGCATAATGTCCTCCAGGGTCACCCTTGTTGTGTAATGTTTTATGAGTTCCTTGTTTTTCAGTGTGACATATGAATATACTGTTGTTTTTCGATCCATTTATTTGTTGATGATTTGCTATTGTGAATAATGCAGCAATAAACATTGATGTGCATACATCTGTTTGGGTTGCTGCTCTGTTGTTTGGTTTTTTTATGTTGATGTTTTTTGGGTTTTTTTTAGGGTATATTTGCAGTAGTGGAATTACTGGGTCAAATATTTTTATTTCCAACTTTTGAAAAAGTACCAAACTACCTTCCATAGTGGTTGTACCATTTCACCTTTCCACCAGCAGTTAAACAGGGTTCCAATTTCTCCACAACCTCACTAGCATTTGTTGTTTGCTGCTCTGTTGAAATTTGCTATTGTTGCTGGGTTGTGAGGATAGCTCATAGCTGTTTTGAGCTGGGAATTTTGAACTTTTTTTCATGTGTGCTTGCCATCTGAGTGTCTTCTTTGGTAAAGTGTTTATTCATATCCTGTACCCATCTTGAGATTAAGTTGTTTATCTTTTACTTGTTGAAGGACTGGAATATTCTATAAATTTTAGAGATGAGACCCTTATCAGAAATGTCATTGTTGTTTTTAGTTATTAGGTGCTGTCGAGTCAAGGACCACTCTCACCTGTGAACAAAAAATCTGAACACTAAGCTGTCCTGAGCCATGCTCATACTACTCGACACACAAGAGCCCATTGCAGCAATCACTGTGTCAATCCACCTAGTTGAGGGTCTTCCTCTCCTTCAGTGATCCTCCACCCTTCACAGCATCATGTTCTTCTAAAAGGAATAGCCCTTCCTAGCCACATGCCCACAGTATGTGAGGTGAAGCTCATCATTCTTGCCTCCAAAGAGCACTCTGGCTGCACCCTCTCCAAGACATCTGTTTATTTTCTTGGCTGTCCATGGGATGTTCAGTGTTCTTCTCCAACACAGCTCAATGGTGTGAATTATTTTCTGTCATCCTTATTTATTGTCCAGCTCTCAGATGCATAGCAAGTAATTAGAAAGACCATGCCCTGAATCAGACACACCTTAGTCTTCAAACTGATATGATTACTCCTCAATAATTTGAAGAAGTCCCTTGCTGCAGATTTTTTCCAGTGAATGTGTTTCCTTATTTCCCGACTGCTGGTACCAAAGGCATTAATTGTGGCTCTAATCAAGTTGAAGCGGTGGACAGTTTCAGTCTCCTCTCCATCCATTAAGATGCTGCTTACTGATCCAGTGGTAAGAATCTTTGTTTTCTTGATATTGAGATGCAATTCATACCAATGTTTGCATTATTTGATCTTCTACAACAAGTGCTTCAAGTCCTCATCACTTTCAGCAAGAAAGGTTGTATCATTTGCATAACACACATTATTGATAAGTCTCCTTTCAATTCTGATGCCGCACTCCTCTTCATAGAGTCTAGCTTCTTGAATAATTTGCTCAGCATACAGATTGAGTAGGTATGGAGAAAGAATATAACCCTGACACGCTCCCTTCTCAATTTTAAACCATACTGCCCCTGGTCTGTTCACACAGCACCCTCCTGGTCCAAGTATAGTTTTTGCATGAACACAATCAAGTGCTCTGGGACTCTCATTCTTCTCAATGTCAGCCATAACTTGTTATGATCTGAACAGCCAAATGCCTTTGCATAGTCAATAAAGCACAAATAGATGTTCTTCTGGTATTCATTACTTTCAGTCAGGATCCATCTGACATTAGTAATGATATCCCTGGTGCCATGACCTTTTCTAAATCCTCTTTGAACTTTTGGCAGTTACCTATCTATGTACTATTCTGGCCATTTTTAAATGATCTTCAGTAGCATTTTGCTTACATATAATACTAATAAGATTGTTCTATAGTTTCCACATTCAGTGGGATCACCTTTCTTGGCAATGGGAACTAATATGGACCTCTTTTAATGCAGTGTCCAGATAGCTGTCCTCCAAATTTTGAGATCTTCACCACTTTCAATGTGTTATCCAGTGTGATGCTTTTTAAATTTAATCTCTGTGGCTACTTTGTATGTTGATTGTGAGTCCAAATGAAATGTAATAATTTAGAGAGTAATTGTTTCCCCCATTTCTTATGATGTTGCATATTGGTCTAGTGGTGACAGTCACTGTTTTCTTGATGCTGGGATGTAATCTATAACATAGGGTGTTGTTATTTTTGTTAAGTGCCATTGAGTCACCTGTGACTCATAGTGACTCTATGTACAATTGTTTTGCACCCTGCTTTATCCTGAACCAGCCTCACTACCTCCAAACACACCTATAACCTTGACCCTAGTTATTGTGTCAATCCATCTCATCTGGGGTCTTCCTATCCTACATTGCCCCTCCATCTTTCCAAGCATGATGTCCTTTTCTAAAGCCGGGTCCCTTCTGGCCGTGTGAACTAAGTTTGTGAGAAATACTTTCATGTGAGACATAGTTTTCAAAATCCTTGCCTCCAAGAAACTTTGTTTCTCTCTCTCCAGGACAGACCTCTTCAATCTTTTGGTGATCCATAATATATTTAGGCTTCTTCTTCATGACCACAACTTAAAGGCATCGATTCTTCTTGTTATCATAATAAATAGCCATTTTTGTTCAGCTCTCTGATGCATAATAAGTAATTGCAATTACCATGACCTGAATCAGGTGCATCTTAGTCTCTAGAGTGACATCATTACTCTTTAGCACTTTGGAGAGGTCCCTGACAGCAGATTTTCCTAATGCAATTTGTCATTTGATTTCTTGACTACTGGTTCCAAGATTTTGGAGCCAAGCAAAATGAAATTGTTAACATCTTCAAACTCTTTTCCATATATCCTGTAGTCTTTCATATCTGTAGCAAGCGTTTCAAGTATTCTTCACCTTCTAGAAGCAAGGTTGTTTTATCTGTGTAAAGCAGATTTTTTTAGTCTTCCTCCAATTTTGATGCCACATGCATCTTTCATGTAGTCTAACTTCTTGAATGCTATGTTATTGCTGTTGTTATGTGCCGCTGAGTCACTTGCAACTCATAGTAACCCTATGTACAACAACAGTTCTAAACCCTGCTCTCTCTCTTGCCAATCTTATTGTCCCTGACATGCCTATTCCCATTACCCCAGTGATGGAATCAATCCATCTCATTGAGGGTCTTCCTCTCCTGCATTGTCCCTCCATCCTTCCAAGCATGATATTCCTCTCCAAAGGTTATTTAATATGATTCACACAGTTAAATGCTTTTGCATTGTCAAGAAAACAAAACCAAACATCTTTCTGCTATTCTTTGTTTTAAGTCAAGATCCATCTATCAACCAAACATCTTTCTGCTATTCTTTGTTTTAAGTCAAGGTCCATCTATCCTTAACAATAATATCACTTGTGCCATGATCTTTTATAAATCCTGCTTGAATTTCTACAGTTTTTTGTTGATGTACTGTTCCAATAAATTTATCATAATCTTCAGCAAGATTTCATTTGTGGATGATATTGAAGATCTTGTTTGCCAGTTTTTGTATTATTAATCATGGGGTATTTTTTAATGAACCAAATATGAATATCTTCCTGTTGGCTTAAGTAGCCTCTTAATATTTGTGTCTTAATTAATAGGTAAGTAAATAGGTAAGTAATTTTCAAATTAAAAAAAAAACAACACAAAACCAAAACCAACAAACCACAACTAAAAAGCAAAATAATAGTCTTAGAAGATGCCACAATCAAATTAAAGAAGTAATAATATCACCATTTAGAATTTTAAATAATAGCTTATTTAGGGTTTATCATTATACTGGTTTTACCTAATTTCAAATTGTGAGTCTGGTAAGGAGAAATATGTTTTTACAATGAAGAAAGTGACAAATGTCAGACTTTCCTCCCCTCCCTAGCATATGAGTTCTAAAATAGGTGAGCATTTTCTGTACAAATCCTATCTAGGGTAGGCTGAGTATCTCTTCTTTGCCAACTCTTCCAATGGAACATATCGATAGTAATCTATCAAACGTCAACTCATTGCAATTGAGTTCATAGCTGACCCTCCAGTGAGTTTCCACAGGTTGCAATTGCACAGCCTATCTTTCTTCTGCAGAAGCTGGTGGATTAGAACCACCTGCTGTGTATCAGCAGTGAAACTCATTACTCACTAAGCCACTAGAGTTCCCTGATATGTTATAGTAACATATAAGTTGTTGTTGTTGTTGTTGAGTGCCATCGAGTCCTTAGTTATCTTTGGCATTTCTATTTTTACATTGAAGTAACTAGGCTTAATAACATTCTTGGGCTCTTCTGGGAAATGTAAAAGACATTTTTACGTGCAAAAATTATCTTGATGGTTCCCAGAGTGGAACCTGGAATAAAAGGTGTTGTCACAGGCCAAAAAAAATTATCTTGAAAGTTATTTCACAATTAGTATTCAACCTTAGAATAAAAACAAAATATTATCAGTAATTATCTGTGAGCACTTAAGACCTGAACATGACTGCCTGACAAACTCAAACGAGGCAGTTGAAATTAACAATAACACATTTACAAGAAACATACCAGGAAATGTGATTATATAGAAGTATTCTCTTCCATCAGTGAGAAAATTTTTTCTTAAATTATCAAGGACATAATAAAGCCAGCAAAACCAACAAACCAACTAAATTTTTTTTCTGGTAAAATACAGAATCTTTTCTGTCTTGGCAGGTAACAAAGGAAAAAAAATGTTTTCATATTTTAGGGAAGGCAATAAACAGTAAACCAAGGAGAAAATTTTGTCAAAATTGAATAGACTTTGCTATGATTTTAACACATTTCTTTGCTTTTCAGACTCATTATGTGTATCCACTATTATCAGAGATAAAGGAAGTTGTCTTTCTGCATAACTCTACTACTTTCTATCTCACTGTAGAACAACCAATTGTTTCACTTTATGGTGTTTCATTTTCAAAAAAGGCAGCTTTTTTTTTCTTTTCACAGAGAAAACTAGGATAATGGATAATTTAAATCATTCAGAATAAGTTTGTTGCCAGCATTATAGGCAAGCAGAGATCATGAATACATACGCCATTCTTTAGATATACCCAATCCTTATACAACTTTTCCAACAGGCCCAAAAATATAGCCCTAAGGTAGCATGTAAAAACAAGAATATATATAAAGACCTGAAGCCTTTCTATAACTACTGTCGTTTCTCCAAGTTTGTAGAGTTTCCAGATGCATGTGGTTTAGGAAATGGATACCACTCCTGCTTCCACAATTGTATTAAACTGAGAGCTCCACCAAACACTGTCCATCATGGGTAACATTACGGCATTTGATACTCCAGTGTCACAAGGGTCAACTTAACAGCAAACCCAGCTTACTTCAGTACAGCAAATTGATAGAAGACTGCTGTACCACTTAGAAGAATGTTCCTCCAAAGTGTAATAACAATCGACTTCTAAATAAAATGGCCCTCCATGAGGTCTTGTTGACTCTAAACAAGAGGCTTTAAAAGAACCAAACACCAAAATTAAAAAACAATAACAGAAAGACCCCAAAGAAACAAACTACAAAACATTCCACAGGATCCTCAACCAAAACAAGAACACTCATCTTACAAGAGTCCAACACCCATCTTACAAGAGTCTGTCTGAGTCACACAGTCTCCAAAATGGAGCCGAGGGGCTCGCCTTAAAGAAATATAAGGGCTCTCCAGGAAGTCTTGTTGACTCTAAATAAGAGGCTTAAAGAAAAACATCCCACACAACCCTCCACCAAAACAAGAGTGCCCATCTTACAAAGTCCAGCAGCATCACTTAGTCTCCAAAATATATTTGCGAGCTCTGGTGACCTAGTGGCAAGAAGCTGTACTTCAATCCCAAAGACACATGGTTTGAGGCCATCAGCTGCTCTGTGGGAGAAGCCCGGGCAATCTCCTCCTGTGTGATTAACTTCCTCTGAAAACCTACTGGAAGTTCAGCTATGGATTGGTTCCGACATGATGCTACACAACAATAATGTATATAAATTTAAACTTATATTTAGTAAGGGAGGCATAGTGCTGTAGTTCAAAGGAGGCTGTGCTTCTAACTCAAAGGTGATGTTTCTCTGAAGGTTCAAATCCACTGGCAGCTCATTAGAAGAAAAATTAACAACAGTCTCCAGAAACATCCTGAAGGATCAGCTGTCAGCTGTTGTAAGTATCACAGCAATCAGTGAGTTGATTAGCAGTCAATGTGTAAATAATCTGATTTGCTTAACAGTGCTCTTTGTTGTTGTTGTTATGTGCCATCGAGTTGCCTGAAACTCATAGCAACCCTATGTACAACAGACCTAAACCCTGCTCTATCCTGCACCAATCTTATTGTCTCTGACACACCTATCCCCATTACCCCAGTAACTGAATCAATCCATCTCATCAAGGGTCTTCCTCTCAGAGGAAGGAACTGCTTATGAGGTTTTCCATCAATTTCAACAACTAAGAAATAGTGAGAAGAGTTGGGACCTCAGAAGGATTTTAGGACCAAATAGTAGGCTCTTGTGTCCAGGAGAAATTAATATACTTACCAGTAATGTTAATGCTCACCCACAGTTCTTCTGGGAGGATCTAAATCATTGAAGCGTCCTCCTTTGTTTCCAGCTGGGAGCTGGGGCCTGTCAGTCCTGTCAGCCATGAGGACCTGA
>NW_006399872.1:10169272-10170148 GCF_000299155.1 Elephantulus edwardii
GAGTTTAGGGCTGTTGTACGTAGGGTCGCTAGGGTCGCTATGAGTCGCAGGCGACTCGACGGCACATAACAACAACAACAACAGTAAAAATGAACAAATTCGTTGAAACTCACACCCTAGCTAAGTTGGCACAGACAGAGGTCGAATACTTGAACAGATGCATCACAAAAACTGTAATTGGTCAGGTCATAATAAAGATCTCCCCTCAACAAATCCTAGCCCAAATGCCTTCACACTGAATTCTACCAAACTTTCAGAGAACTATTGTCAAATCTACTTAAATTATTTAAAAAAAATAAAAGAAGGAATGCTCCCAGCGCCATTCTATAAAGCAAGAATAGGCCTAATACCAAAACCAGCAAAAATATTAGAAAAATAGATAAATACAGACCAATATTTCTCATGAACATAATTCAAAAATCATTAACAAATCCTGGTCAGTATTATTCAACAGTACATAAAAACATAATTCATCATAACCAAGTGGAATTTTTAACTGGTATCCAAGGATGGTTCCATATAAGAAAAACAATTAATGTAATTAACCATATTAACAAAGCAAATAACAAGAACCATAGGATCTTACCAGCTGACACAGAAAAGACATTTGACACCTCTTCCTGATTAACACAGTCAGCAAAACAGGAACAGAAGAGAATGTTCTCAACATAGTTGTTGTTGTTGTTGTTAATGCTGTCAAGTTGTAAACAACTCATAGTGACCCTATGAGCGGCAAGATATTTGAGAAGTGGATGCCTCTCCTGCATATACAAAACCAAGAACCAAAAATCAGTTGGCTTTCTCTACCGTGACAAAAAGAATACAGAGCCAGAACTAAGAGAAACAATACCTTTCACAATAGCCAATCACAAGATT
>NW_006399872.1:10172293-10176810 GCF_000299155.1 Elephantulus edwardii
AATGTTTATGAAAATTAATAAAATATAATTATAGAAAAAAAAAACAAAAAACAAAACAAAACCAAGAACCAACAACATTCTCAATGGAGAAAAATTTAAAGCCATTTCCTTTGCAAACAGGAACCACACAAATTCTGGAAAGGGAGCTCTGATGCTTTTTCCTTCCTCTCATCAAATAGACCCAGGTGATTACCGCAACTTAAGCATACTTGTCAGCTTTTTCTTGCCTCAGAAAAAAGACTTTTTCTGCTTGTTTGTTTTCATAGGTAACTCTGTTCAGTTTTCTGAGTGGGGTTTAATCTTCTTAAGCTAAGCTCCACACTGTCAAATTATTTGACCCTAAGCTTTGTTTTAGGACAAATTAATTCCCTTTTAACAATACTCAATTAATATCCAAATGGTTTACAGTTTTCCTGTAATTACAATATAGCTCATCAACAAAAATCTTAATCATCTTTTAATATATTTTAGAGTTAAATATCCCACACATCCATTTCAAAACATATCTCAGCATTGTGACACGGAGGAAAGGAAATAAAAATGCCACCCAAAACATCATTATCCATCAAACACATCCAAATAAACAAGTAAAGTTTAACACATTTCATCTCAAACCATTGAGTATATCTTGTCTTCAATTTTCTGGTCTCCGTAATTTAGCTGAAGAAGTTTTCCCCTTGCTCTGTCTCTCCCATAATATTATATTTCCATGCTGCATGACCCACTTATTAATTCCTTTACCCTTGGCTACTATTTCTCCTTCATCCCATTTATCACTTACTTTTACTCAAACATTTCCCTCCTGGGGAAAAAAAAATTAGGGTCAGATACTTTGCCAGTCCAAATTGCAGATAAGAAGACCAATCTAGCAAGCACTTTGCCTTAAGCCCATTCCCATACATGTTGAGTAAGGTTACATAGGTACAATACCAGTGAGCTATCTCTGCCACTACACAAAACAGTAGTATTTACAGTTAACCCTACTTTTGAAAGATGGAGTGAAGGTACCATCCACCCATTAGATCTTTCAGAATTCTTGTATACAGGATTAAGGGCCTTGTTAGTTGTTTGCCCAGGAATGACTCCTATTTCTTAGCTATATCCTTGGATCTAAGACTGCAGCATCTGGGAGGAGGAAAATAATTTCAGGTGAAGTGGGAAAGAATTGCACTGTAGCACCACCTTCTTTCCCTATCCCTTCTTCTCCAGATATTCTTAAGAAACAGGAATTTGCCCAGTGGTGGGCCCCTGTTATCCACCCTCATATTGAATGTGATCACATGTCCTTGAAGGAGTGTGAGCCTTTCATACATTTACCTCCCTCTGTTTTAGATAATAGATGTTTAAATTACCCATTCCAATTCTCTATTACACCATCACTTTGAGGGTGGTAGATAATATGGTATATCCATCTAGTATGATGTTTCTGGGCCCATTGCTGCACTCTGAAGGCTGTAAAGTGCATTCCCTAAGAAGATATAACTTGGGGGCACAAACTGATACAGTATCTTCTGTTCCAGTCCTTTAGTGGTGTTTTGGCCTTTTCATCAGTTACAGTATATGAAAAGCCTAGTCTGGAGTAAGTATCTATTTCTGTGAGGATCCATTTGAAGCCACCTGGTGCCACTGGTGTCATTGGTCCTTTATAATAGACTTGCTAACTATGTGCAGGACCTTTCTCCCTGGGAATCTGTCCCATATCCAGCTTCAATTTCTTTCTCCTTTATAGGTAAGCAGAGCAATATTTATTGGTATTTTGTGTCTCAGAGGGGTGAAGAGGAATATGTTTCAACCCATCTCTGCATTGTTGCTGCACCCTCATGTCTACTCACTTCATGGGCCCAGTAGGTGACGTTAAAAGAGTGTACCAACATGCCCACCTGCTTTTTCCAATCACCATTTGATCCTGGAAAGGATTTCTTTTGGTGGGCATTGACACGTCCAACTCCACTATGCCCCCTAAATTCTCAGAGTACATGCCATAGGTCTGTGCTCCACACTGGTGTCCCTTTATTAGTCCCATTTTCTATGGTCCATTTGCCTGGCCATATGGCTAAGCCATTAGCCACTTGCTATGAATCTATAAAAAATCACACACATGAACTCTCACTATTGCTAAATTACACAGTCACTGCTAAGAAGAAAGCACATAGTTCAGCCCACGGTGCAGGTCTGTTCTTGCCTTCCTCAGTCAGGGTCTTGGCATTTACTGGTCTTAATATGGCAGCTTTTCAAATAAAATGTTGTCCATATAACCTGGAACTAAGTAGCCCTTTCCTAATCAGCAGGAAGCTTTTCATAGGGCATTGTCCATGTGGCAATGAATTCTGAAAGCCTCTCTCGAGGTTCTACAGTAGAACCAATGGGAGGCGGGAACCCCTGAGATATTTTCCACAAAAAACTGGGTTATTATTGTTATGGATATTATGTCTAATTGGAGAACACTACCTCTACTGGATATTGTAAAACTGAGGGCTTATAAATCTGCTCTCAAGCCAGTGTTGATAACACAAGCTAAATGGGAACCAGAAGAATTGCCTGAGCCCACTCAGGTTCTTAATTTGAGGCAATATACATTCCTGGTGAAGAAAAGAAGATAACTGCTTTGATTAAAGGTTTGCAAGCTGAGTTTTTCCATGGGGGCAGGGAGGAAAGCAATCCATATTTCCCCCCATTTGTGTAGTTATCCTAAAAGGTTTTTTTTAAACCATTACAGTTTGCCCCCTGTGGTCTCCAGCTACCTAAACTGCTAACACATGGTCTTGCAGATCATCAACAAATGAAACAGCAATAAAAATAGAGCAGTCTCCACAGTAGAGGGTGTGAAAGACATCAACACAAGAGTGGAAGCATGACTGTGTTAAAGTTTCTTACTGCAACCAGCCTGGTTTATTGCTCACTAGTTTCTACAATGGAATCTTAAATGTCCATCAACAAATGAATACATTGAGAAATTGTGGTACATTTACATAGTAGAATACTATACAACACTCTGGAGCAACAATTTCTAAAAATAGTATGTATCATGGGACTTTTTCCCGAGCCAGCACTTTCTGGTACAGGGGAGAAAAGGGCCTGAAACTCCCCTGGAGAAAGGCCCCTCCATCTGGGGATCCTTGACACTGCCTTGGGGACATTCCAGGGACCAAAGAGAATAATAGGATTTGAGACAGAGAGCTACAATCAGGGAAGTGACTCACTTGGGACAGAGAGCTACAAGCAAGGGAAGTGATTCACTTTCCCAGCTGGTATGATAAGGTCCTAGAGAGAGAAATGCATTCAAATCCCACTGGAAAGAAATTGCTTGAATTGATGCTTCTAGTCTCGTGTCACTCCAGAGACATAGGAGAAGATTAGACTTCAGGATAAAAGATATTGTCAGATGAGACATCCTTTCCCAGAACCAGCACTTTCAGATGTGGGGGAGAAAAGGACCTGAAACTCCCCTGAAGAGAGGGGGAAAGGGAAAAAGGGATCCTCCATTTGGGGATCCCTGCTTCCTTGGGGCCATCTCAGGGACAAAATAGGACAATAGAGTTTGGAACAGGGAGCTAAAAGCAGGGGAGAGACTCACTTTCTCAGCTGGCATGCTGAGGTATTAAAGAGAGAGCTGCTTTCAAATCCTCCTGAACAAAAACTGTTTAAGTGAAGCACCTGATCTCACACTTTGTGTGCCACTTCACAAAGAAGGACAATAGAGTTTAGGAGAGGGGATTACAATCAGAATCAGGCAAGATGCTTACAGGGCTGCACTGTAGACCAGAGAAAACCTGAAGGAGTTTAGGAAAAGCAAACTTTCTTAAAAAGGACTTCAAGTGGAGTGAGTGGGCCACCCGATTGACTGAACATTTAAAGCTGGCAACCAATCAGTAATAGTATAAAGATAACAAGTATCAGGAACACACACAGACCCAATAGAAATGGCCTAACATGTACCAAGAAAAACTTCACATAACGTCAAGAAAGAAACAGGTGGCATCAATCATTGTGAAAAAACAAATTAAATTTTAACAAACAAACAAATACCCCCCCACCAAAAAAACCCAGAGAATGTTAAAGACTCAGTGGAAACTCCAGATACAGGGAAGCAGAAGATATATATTGATTTGGAGTCATAAAAACATCTATGGAAGAAGGTATAAATGATGCAAGAAATAATGGAAACCAGAAATAAAGTGAAACAGAGAATCAGAAAAAAAATGTACTGATGTAGAGTTATTTGAAAAGCTGTAGAAGAAGGTGAAAATGATAGAAGAAATAATGCAAGCCATTAAGAAAGTTAAAACTGCACCTTTCTGCTGGAGAATGCTGTCGAAGAAGCATCGCTAAAGTGTTTATTCCCACAGTCACCACATCAAAGTCAGAGTCTCCTAAAGAGCCTGAACAACTGTGGAAACTATTCATCTGAGGGTTGAGCTTTGAAATTACAGATGACCTCTGATTACTGCTTTGGCTGCTTCCCAGAGGTTTTGGCAAGTGGTGTTTTCATTGTCATTAGTTTCAAGAAACTTTTTAAT
>NW_006399872.1:10178418-10182147 GCF_000299155.1 Elephantulus edwardii
AAATTACAGATGAAAGTTTTTGAGCAATGGGGATGCTTATGGACCATGTGTGGTTTTGAAAGATCCAAATACCAAGCACTCTAGAGGCTTTGGGTTTGTAACATACTCAGCTTTGGAAGAAGTGTATGTAACAATGAATTCAAGATAGATGGAAGGGTTGTGGAACCTAAGAGTACTGTCTCAGGAGAAGATTCCCAAAGACCAGTCTGTTCATGACAATGAACATCTTTTTTTAAAAAAGAAAAGAAAGTGAATACTCCAGAGACAGGGAGCTAGAAGAAATGTATTGCTGAGGAAAAACTTGACCAATGATGGAAGAAACTCCAAAAGACAGAAAAAAATAATTGAAACTATAGATATAAAGGTACAATAACTTAAAAAATCATCACAAGACAGAGAAGGTACAGCAAATATAGTACCAGAAAGAACAGAAATGCACAAAAATGCAATCCAGAATATTAAGACTGAAATGGCAAAGGTGACCAACATGATGAAGAGACAAAAATGTGGAACAGAAGAGATTGAACAGAGAGTCATTGAGCTGGAATTAAAGACCTCAATGGAAACATACTAGTAGAAAAATCAGAGAAGAAAACATTAGAATCATGTGATGTAACATCAAAAGGAACATCATACATATAATCAGAATTCTAGAAAACAAGAGGGACAGGGAAATCACTGAGAAAATGGCTATAGAGTTACTAGAAGAAAACTTGCCAAGTATCACGAAGAACAAATAAATATACATTCAAGAAGCTCAGTGAACACCAAATAGACACTAGGGCCCAAAAAGAAAAACAACAACAAAAAAGACATATCATAGTCAAATTATCTAAAATAAAAGAGAAGTATAGAATATTGATATCAGCATAAAAAACCCACAAACTCTACAAAAAATAAACAATTAGATTCAGTTCTGATTTCTCAGCAGAAATAATGAGAAGACAATGGGATAACATACACAGAAAGTTTAAAGAAAATAATTTACAGCTGAGGATCATGTACCCAGCAAAGCCATGAAGGAGAAATTAGGTCATTTCCAGAAAAACAGGAGCTTAAGGATTTTGTGAAAACAAGACCAACTCTACAAGAAATAAAAAAATAGAAAAGAAAAGAAAAGAAAATCAACCAACTTTAAATAAAAATGCCCTCTCAAGGTCTTGTTGAGGCTTAAATAAGAAACAACCAATACAGTATGTTGTAGTTGTTGAGAAGTCTTTCATATAGAGACACCAAAGGAAAGTGAGCAGACTATAGTAACCAGGAACAACAATAAAAGAAACATAGCGAAATGGTAATGATAAAATCTGGTCTGTCAAGAATCACATTTAATATGAATGGACTAAATGCACCAATTAAAAGAAAAAGAATAGCATAATGGATAGAAAAAACAAAGTCCATCAATATGTCACCTAGAAGAGGCATATCTAAGAAATGAGACAATACCATCTCAGACAAGAGTCACATAATAAAAGTAGATAGAATACTCCGGGGCCTGAACACGAAAAATATTGATAATCCAATTACAAAATGGCAAAAGATGTATGAAAAAAATGCTCCAAATTACAGTCAATCAGAGAGATGCAAATCAAAACCACAATGAGATACCATCTCACTGGAGTAGCAGTGGAAAAGTTTAACAGGACAGTAAGTAATAACTGTTGGAAAGGATGTGGAAAGATAGGAACTCGTATACATTGTTGGTGAGTTTGTAAGATGGTACAACCACTCTGGAAGGCAGTTTGGTGCTTCCTCAAAAAGCTGAACATGGAAACAGCCCAGATGTCCAATCACTAACTAATGGATTGAAAAATTGTGGTACATTAGTACAACGGATATGTAGCATGCAGAAGCAATGATTTTGTCAATTACTACCTAACTTGGGAGGGACTAGAGGGCATTATGTTGAGTCAACTAACTCAGGCCCTCAAGGACAAATACTGTATAAAACCATTATTGTAGAATGAGTATGAGACTCAAGGGGGGAGAGGGTGGAAGCAGAGGGGCTGTGGGGTGGTGTGTTAATTACTGGGTCGCACAATTTGATGGGTGGAAGAAAATAGGAATGATATTTTGTGAAAAACAGTTCATGAAATCTTCATAAATACATCAATGTTGTTGCTGTTGATTGCCATCAAGTCAAGTATGATTCATAGTGACTCAGGAACAAAAGACCTGAAGCCTTTCTATAACTATTGTCATTTATAAAAATTCACAGACTTTTCAGAGGCATGTTGTTTAGGAAGTGGATGCCACTCCTACTTCCAAACCTGTCTTAAACTGGGAGTGCCATCAAACACTGTCCACCATGGGTAACCATTACGGCATTTGAAACCCCAATAGCACAAGGTTCAGCATCACAGCAACCCCAGGTTACCTGACAGCATACTGACAGAAGAGTGCTGTACCACTTACAGCATTTTGGAGGAAGATTGTTTCTCCAAAACAAAAGAACAACCAACTTTATTTATTTATTTATTTTTTCACTTTATTTAATTTTTTTATTGCTACTTTTTTTATTTTATCCTGGTTTACCTGTAAAGTTCATACACGTTGGCCCTGATACGGGATTCCTAACCCAACCCTCCCCCCTCCATCCATTAAACCATATGACCGCATGATTATCCCTCATTCATTTTTACCTCTCTGCCTCCTCACTTCCCCCTTAGAGATTCATACACTGTTTACTAGTTATCTATTTCTATAATAATGGTCTGATATAGTATTTGTCTTTAAAGGACTGAGTTAGTTTACTTAGCATAATACTCTCCAGTCACTCACAAGTTAGGTAGTGATTCACAAAATCATGCTCCTGCATACTATGTAGTATTGCATCATGTGAATGTACCATAATTTCCCAATCTGAATGATTGTGGTTGGACATTTGGGCTGTTTCCATGTTCTTATGATGGTGGAATAATACTGCTGTGAACATTGGTGAACAAGTTTCCATTTGTGCCTCAGTTTTTAGTTCTCAGAGTATATTTCAAACAGTGGAATAGCTGGATCATATGGAATTTCTATGTTCCGCTTTCTAAGGACATGCCAAACTGTCTTCTACAGAGATTACACCATTTTAAAATCCCATCAACAATGTATATGAGTTTGTAGCCACATCCTCTCCAACATATATTATTTGCTGTCCTGTTAAACTTTGCCACTGCTACTGGGATGAGATGGTATCTCATTGTTTTGATTTGTATCTCTCTTTGCCAATGACTTTGAACATTTCTTCATGTGTTTGTTGGCCATCGAAATATTTTTCTTTCCATGTCTTTTGCTCATTTTGTAATTGTGTTATCAGTCTTTTTATTATGGAGGCTCTATAGGATTCTGTAAAGGTTTAATATGAAACCCTTGTCCAAAACGTCATAGCCAGATGTTTGTTTGGTTTTTTTTAAATCATCAGGGTGTTTTTTCACTCTGCTGGAAAAAACTTTGATGCTCCTACGCATTCATTCTTTAGAAGGTTCCATTCATCAATTTTATAATTTTCAGACTGTGCATTTCTGGCTGTATTTGACAGTCTCTTTATACTATAGACTAGGCCATCTAAGCTTGATCCCAGTTTATCTCTTATTTTTTTTTTATTGTTATTAAATTTTATTAGTTTTAATGAACATTTACAGGGATTTTGGGTTTTCATTCCTTCATTGCTGCACCATTCTCTCTACCCTCCTCCCCAGTTTGTTCTTCTTCCCCCGCCATCTGAATGTCTGTTTTAATTGT
>NW_006399872.1:10183077-10191597 GCF_000299155.1 Elephantulus edwardii
TTTACACTCCCACCAACAGTGAATCAGGGTTCCAGTTTCTCCACAACCTCGCCAGCATTTGTTGCTTGCTGTTCTGTTAAATGTTGCTATTTTGACTGGGGTGAGATGATATCTCATAGTTGTTTTAATTTGCATCCAACTTTAAATTAAAAGGCCCTCTTGAGGTCTTGTTGACTCTAAACAAGAGGCTTAAATAAAAACAACCAATATAGCATGTTGTAGTTATGTGCCATTGAGTTGCCTGCAATATATAGTAACCCTATGTACAGTAGCTCTGAACTCTTCCCTGTCCTGAGCCAGTCTCACTAATTCTGACACATCAAACCCCATTGCCCCAGACACTGTATCAATCCATCTCATCCAGGGTCTTCCTCGCCTGTGCTGTTGCTCCATCCTTCAGATGTCCTTCTTCAAGGACTGGTCTCTCCTGGCCACATCATAAAGTATGTGAGGTTGAGCTTCAAAATCCTAGCCTCCAAGGAGAGACTTTGGTTTCATTCTCTCCAAAACAGACCGATTTAGAAATGAAAATAAAGATAGACTCAAAATCAAAGGCTAGAAAAATGTATACCAAGCCCATGACATTAAAAAAAAAAGGAGTGACTCATCACAAAAGAAAAAAATAAACAGGTCATAAAAAGACTCCCTCAACAAAAAGCGTTTTGGAGTAAATGGCTTCGCAGCTGAATTTTACCAAACATTTAGAGAAGATACATTCCTAATTCTACTAAAATTATGTAAAAAAATATAAAAAAAGAAGGAATAATCTCAGAGTCAATCTATGAAGCAATACCAAAACCAGGCAAAGATAACACCAAAAAAGAGAACTACAGACCAATATCTCTTACGAATATACATGCAAAAAATTATTAACTAAGTCCATTAGAATCCAAAAGCACATAAAAAATAATTCATCATGAACATATAGGTTTTGTAACAGGTATGAAAGGATAGTTCAACATAAAAAAAAATCAACATAAATCATCAATTAACAAAGCAAATAAAAAGAACCAGGTGATCCTTACAATTGATGCAGAAAAGGCCTTTGACAAAATCTAACACCTCTTCCTGATTAACACAGTCAGCAAAATAGGAATAGAAGAGACTTACCCCAACATAGTAAAAAAGAAACCAAAAGCCACTCTCATTCTCAAAGGTAAAAAAAAAGTAAAAACATTTTCTTGGCAAACAGGGACCACACAATGATTTATACTTTCACCACTCCTATTTAATTTTTTGTTAGAAGTACTTGCTAGGTTAATACAACAAGAGAAGGAAGTTGGAGGCATCTTGATTGGCCAAGAAGTAATTAAGGTGTCACTATATGCAGATTATAAGATAGTATACACCCTCTCGCCCAGGACTCAACCAAAAAACTATTAGAGGTAGTGGACCAATTTAGTTGGATGGCAGGATACAAGATCAATATATAAAAAGTCAGTGGGTTTCTTCTACAGTAAAGAAAATTAAGAAAGCAATATCATTCACAATAGCCAACCACAAATTGAGATATTTATGAATAAACTTAACTAGAGATACAAAAGCCTTTTGCAAAGAAAACTACAAAATACTTCTTTAAGAAACAAGAAAATCTAAAGAAATGAGAAAACGTTCCTTATTTGTGCATAGAAAGACACAATCTAGTGAAAATAATATTGCTACTAAAAGCCATCTATAGGTTTAACATAATCTCAATATAGATACCAAATTCATTTTTTAAGGAGATAAAAAAAAGCAAGTTTAAAAAAAAAAAGGCAAGTTTATTTAGAGAGTTTATTCCTAGCAGTGGAATAACTGGGTCATATGGAATTTCTATGTTCAGCTTTTTGAAGAAATGTCAGATTGTATTCCAGAGTTGTTATACCATTTTACAATACCACCAACAGTGTATGAAAGTTTCTGTCTCTCCACATCCTCTCCAAAATGCAAGTTTATTTAGAGAGGAAAGAGATTTCAAATAAACAAAGCACTTCTGAAAAACCAAAGTGAAGTTTGATGCACAGCACTCACTGATTTAAAAACCTACTATACACCTATAATAACCAAAACTAATGGCATGGGTGCAATGACGGGCACATAAACCAATGAAACAGAATTGAAAACTCAGAAATTAACCCATCTATCTCTAGTCAACTGATCTTCAACAAGGAAAGAAAACCTATCAAATGGGGATTTAACAGTCTCTTCAAAAAATGGTACTGGCAAAACTTGACTGCTATCTGCAGAAAACGGCAACAGAACCCACATCTCACAAACATCAACTCAAGGTAGATCAGAAATTTAGAGATAAAGCCCAAAGTGATAAAGATTATAAGAGACAAAACGGGACAGAGCTTAGAAGGCCTAGCCTAGGGTATAAAGAGGTATAATAAAGAGGCTGACAAATACAGCCAAAAATACATAATGAGGAGAGGGAAAAAAAATGATGAATGGAACCTTCTAAAGATTAAATCCCTGTGTGCATTAAAACTTTTTCCAATAGGGTGAAAAGAGAATCTACTGACTGAAAGAAAAAAAAAATTGGCAAACTATCTCATACAAATATCTGATAACGAAAGTTTACAGAATAACACAAGTTTATTACAGAATATTACAACCCAACTACAAGATGTGCAAAAGAAATGGAAGACTTTCCACAGAGGAAGACTTTCAGATGGCCAACAGATGCAGGAAGAAATGTTGAAAATCACTGGCAATGAGATAGATGCAAATCAAAACCATAATGAGATACTATCTCACTACAGTAATAGCAAAGTTTAACAAAACATAAAGCAATACATGTTGGAGAGGATGTGAAGAGACAGAAACTCTCATACACTGTTGGTGGTATTGTAAAATGGTATAACAGCTCTGGAATAGAGTCTGGCATTTCCTCAAAAAGATGAACATAGAAATTCTATATGACCCAATTATTCCACTGCTAGGAATATACCTCAAGGAAATTAGAACTGAGACACAAATGGAAATTTGTATTCTAATATTTACAGTAACATTATCTACAATCCCAAGAGAATGGGATTGTCCAAATGTCCAACCACAGCTGAATGGATTGATGAATTGTAGTGCACACAGCACTCAGGAGGAATGATTTTTTAAAACAACAACAACAACAAACAACCCTATGTAACTTAGGAGTAACTGGAGAACATTATGTTGAGTAAACTAACTCAGTCTCATAAGGACTGCTCAAAGATAATTATTGTAAAAAATACGAGGATAATAATAAAGCATGAATGGAGGTCCAACAGGGAAGGGGTGGGAAAAGAAGAATGAGAATGGGCAGGGGCAACATCACAGGATAACACAATCTGGTGAGTGGATGGAGGGGGTAAAGGACATGGGAAAGATCCTACAGGGACTTGAAAAGACAGGGAATGGTAGGCATAGTTCAATGATGATAAGTTTTTAAAACAGTGTATGGGAATGAGTTTATGAAAAACAATGTGAATGAAGCACAGTGTGAAACTCAATGAATATGAATTTTGTATGCAAACCAAAATAAAATAAAAATAAAAAAATACATGGGTGAGGCTGGAAAGCATTATGCTAACTGAACTAACTCAGTCTCATAAGAGCAAACAGTTCATAAGACCATTGTAAAAGTAGAAAGATGACTAGTAGAATGTGTTCTCTCTAAAGGGAGAAGGGAGGGAGGGAGCGGAGTGAGGGTAGTGAGGGGGAGAGATCATAAATGCTGGAGAGTTTGGTGAGTGGAGAGAGGGGATGAATAAATCATGAAAGAATCATTGGAGATCAGAAAAGACAAGGTAATAGTGAACATAAATATACTGATTATTTTATAAAATGATAATGATCATGTGAAACATTGTGAATGAAGGAATGTGTGAAATCGAATATATTTGAAGGAAACACAATGCATATAGATTTTGTATGCAAACTAATAAAAAATAAAAAGAAATGTAATAATAAAAAAGAAATGTAATAATAATAATAAAAGACCAAAGTATACCTGTTCCAAGCCATTGTGTTTTCAATTGTTTCCTATGCGTCTGAAACTTGGACAATGAATAAGGATGACAGGAAAATTGAAGCCTTTGAATTGTGCTGTTGGGAAAGAAAACTGAGTACTTCATGGAATGGCAAAAGAATAGGCAACTCTGTCTTGGAGAAAGTGCAACCAAGGTAATAGTTTAGGCAAGAATGGTGACACTTTGTCTCACATGCTTTGGGTATGTTTTCATGAGTGATCTCTTTTTGAAAAAAGACATTACGCTGTGAAAATCAGAAAGTCATAGAAATAAAGGAAGATCCTCAACAAAATAAACAGACACAGTGATTATATCAATGGACTGGAATTTGCCAGAGATTTTAATAATCTCTACCATGTTCAAACCCATTATTGTAATCACTGTGCCAATCTATTATGCTTACTAGAAACCCCTGTAGAGCTGTAAAATAGAAAAAAAACTTAATAATGTGGGGATAAGAGTTTTACTGGGAAAGGTAGACGGTCAGAGAAAGAGAGGAAGACCTCTAAAATATGGATTGATAGTAATGCTAACAGTTGCCTGGAGCATATCCGAGATTGCGACAGGGTGAGGTTCAAATCTGTTGTTCACAGGGTCACTGTGAGTCATAGTCTACTTAACAGTACCTATAATATAGTAACAATACAGTAGAGTAAAAATACAGTAACAAAAACTATAGTAATAGCTGTGTTTAGAGTTTGGAGGACAGAATAAGATTCAGAAAAATAAACTAACAAAAAATGACCAGAAAGATTGAAAACCAGAGAATTGAGATTTCCCAGATACCAAATGAAGATACTGTTTCAAGAAGGGTGGATTGATCAACTATGTGAAAACTCATTAAATCTTGAAAAAAGAAAGGATTGACCACTATATATAAACTATTTGTGGGGAAAATCTGATTGGGATAAGTTTAGGAAGATATGGGAACCTTATTTCAAATCCATGTGGAAAAACAATATTTGAAGTCTAAGGAATAATTGTAATGGAGAATATTATAGAATTCCTGTACATTGATTACACTAGATCAAAGAGAAACAAAAGCAAAGGAAAGAAATCAAGAAACTAAAGAACTAAACAGATTTCAAAGGACAATATGGAAAGACAAAATAAAGAATTATAATGAAATGTGCAAAGAGCTGGTGTCAGAAAATCAAAAGGGCTGAACTTGCTCTGCATTTCTTAAGCTGAAGGAACTAAAAAACAAATTCAAGCTTCAATTTGCAATACTTAAGGATGCTTTGGGCAGGATATTAAATGTTCCAGGAAGCATTCAAAGAAGATGGAAGGAGTATACAGACTCACTGTACCAAAAGGAATTGGCTGACACGGAATTTCAAGAAACAATGTGTGAGCAAGAGGCTGGGGTGATGAATGAAGAAGTTCAAGCTGCTTTAAAAGAATTAGCAAAAACAAATCCCTGGAAATTGATGACAAACCAATTGATATATCCCAACAAACAGATGCTGCCCTAGATGTGCTCATCAAGTTGTGCCAAAGAATCTGGAAGACAACCACCTGTTCAGCTAACTGGAGGAAAGCTTCATTTGTTCCCATTCCAAAGAAAGGTGACAAGACAGTGTGGAAATAATTGAACAATATCAATGTCACATGCAAGCAAGATTGTGCTGAAAATTACCCAAAACATCCAGATGTGTAGGCTGGGTTTAGAAGAGGTTGCAATACTAGGGATATTATAGCTAATGTTAAATGGATCTTGACTGAAAGTAGAGAACACCAGAAGGATGTCTACCTGTGTTTCATTGACTATGCAAAGGCATTTAACTGTGTGGATCACAATGAACTGTAATGAATTCTGAGAAGGATGGAAATCCCAGAATATGGGATTGTGCTTATGTAAAACCTATAGTTGAACCAGGAGGCAGGTGTCAGAACAGAACATGGAAATATAACAAAAACAACAACAACAATAACAACAACAACAACAAAACCCCCCAAATTGGGAAGGGTGTACAACAGGGATGTGTCCTATCTCCATACCTTTTCAACTTATATGCAGAACAGATCATCCAGAGGCTGCGTTCTATGGGGAGGAGTGTGGCATCAAGATTGGAGGAAGACTCATCAACAACCTACATTATGCCTAAGACACAAAATTGTTTGCTGAAAATGAGGAGGACCTGAAGCACATGCTGTAGAAGGTCAAGGACTGCAGCCTTTGATATGAACTGAAGCTCAATAACAAGAAAACAAAGATTCTCACAACTGGGCCAACTGGCAGCTTCATGATATACAATGAAGAGATGGAGATTGTTAACAGCTTTAGTTTGCTTGGCTTCACATTTAATATTCTTGGTACCAACAGGCAGGATATCAAAAGGTGAATTGCATTGGGAAAGTCTGCTTTCAGGGACCTCTCCAGAATACTGAAAAGCAACGATGTCAATCTGGAGAAGAAGGTATACCTGATACAGGTCATAGCCTTTGCAATTACTTGCTATGAGTCAGAAATCTGAACAATGACTAGGAATAATAGAAAGAGAATTAATGCCTTTGTGCTGTAGTGCTGGAGAAGAGTATTCAATTCAAGATATTGAATATACCTTGGACTGCTAGGAGAACAGATTGATCTTAGAGAGGCTGAACTCATTCTGCTCCGTGGAGGCATGTATCCTGAGGCCTCATCTGACATACTTTTGGCATGTTGCAAGGAAGGACCAGTCCTTGAAGAGTGATATCATGATCGGGAGGGTGGAGAGACAATGCAAGAGAGAAAGACCTTCGATGTGACGGATTGATTCAGTGATTGGCATAATGAGTGTCAGTGATAATAAGGTTGGCATAGACTAGAAGAGTTCAGAGCTGTTGTACAGAGGGTCATTATGAGTCACAAGGGACTCGATGACACATAACAACAACAGCAACAATAACAACAACAACAGTAATAAGGCAGTAGAGTTGTGTTTTTAGATGATGTCAACTCCAAACCATAGTGACCACACATACAACAGAACAAAATCCTTCTAGATCTTATACCATTCTCACGATCTCTTCTGTGTACAAGCTCATTTTTGTGGTCACTGTGTCTATCCATCTCACTGAATGCACTCTTCTTTTTATTGGCTCTCAACTTTTCCAAACATAATGAGTTAGAAAATAAACAAGCAAGTAAGTGAACAACTGACGATGCTAATGAAAGGGAGTAGAGATTTAGAAGAAAATTAATTAAAGAGGTCAAAGAGGTAACACTTAGTGACCTGGTATAGAAATTAGATAAAATTCCAGACTGCTTATCTTTATTTTTGAGGAAGTAGTAGAATACAAATGGGTATAGTTGAGAGTGGATAGATAGGCAAAGTAATGAGAGTTGATAGAAATGCTATTTCAATTGCTTCTTTATGCCAAATAAGGAGGATACGTAACTAGAGTAGTAAGAAATGAGGATTTGTTGGAAATTTGAGAAAGAAGAAGAGTGTGAGTGTTCTTCTAGAATCATGGGAAAAGTAAATAGATAGATAGATGATAGATAGATAGATAGATAGATAGATAGATAGATAGAAAGATAGATAGATAGATAGATATAGATAGATAATAAATGCCATTTACCAGAGTACTTTGAGTTCTTAAGTTTAAAACTCATACAATTATGATTGCTAACTAATGACTGTAGCCACTGAGTGATGCAAAATGTTAATAATCTTGACAGCTAAACAAATAGTTATAATCTACTCACAAGCACTTAAGAAAAAAAATCCTAGTCATTTACTTGACAAACTTTAAGTAGATAACAAATCAAATGATAGTGGTTGAAAGTCTGATAGAGCACAGTTCTGCCTGACACATATAGGATTACCATGAATATATGGCAGCTTTTGTTTGTTTGTTTGTCTGCCTATGCAGCCTTCAATATGGATTGAAGTTCAATATCAAGAAGACAAAGACTCACCATTGGGTCATTCGGCAGCATCATGTTAGATGGTGAAGAGACTGAGATTGTTTACAGCGTTAGTTTGCTTGACTACACAGTCAACACTCTTGGTACCTGCAGCCAGGAAATTGAAAGATTAATTGCTTTGGGAAAGTTTGCTGTCAGGGACCTTTCCAAAGTACTGAAGAACAATGATGTCAGTCTGGAGACTAAAGTGTGCCTTATTAAGGTCATAATCTTTGCAATTACTTGCTATGCATCAGAAAGCTGAACAATGAGTAGGGATGACAGAAGAATTGATGCCTTTGAGCTGTGGTGCTGTAAAGTATTGAATATATCATGAACTGTGAGGAGAACAAATAGGTTCATCCTAGAGAGAGTGAGACAGGCTGCTCTTTGGAAGCAAGGATTCTGAAGCTTCGTCTGACATGATTTGGACATGTTGCAAGGAGGCATCAGTCCTTGGAGAGAGATGTCATGGTGGGAAGGGTACAGGGACAGCTCAAGAGAGGAAGACTCCTGATTGATTCAGTGACGGGGTAATGGGGTAGGTGTGTCAGAGACAATAAGATTGGCACAGGATACAGCAAGGCTTAGGGCAGTTGTACATTGGGTCAGGGCTAAGGTTAGGGTGTTGTTGTT
>NW_006399872.1:10193697-10203123 GCF_000299155.1 Elephantulus edwardii
CTTGAATATGCATATGAGTAGTTGGTGGTCTGTTCCACAGTCAGCTCCTGGCCTAGTTTTCACAGCTGATATTGAGCTTCTCCAGCGGTTCTTTCCACAGATGTAATCGATCTGATTCCTACGCATACCATCAGGTGAAATCCAGTTATATAACCTTCGTTTATGTCTCTTAAAAAATGACAACACATAACAACATTAACAATACCTATGGTAGTGTTATGTTGCTGTTATTGTGAACTATAACAAGAGTTAACTACTATTCACAGCTTTATACAAAAAAATTTGAACCTTATCCTATATTGCACTATCTTCATATCTCTGTCATCCCCAAACCTATGCGTTAGTCATTGTATCGGTACAGCTTGTTGAGAATCTCCCCTTCCTTTGACAGCAATCTACCTTTCCCAGAATTATGTCTCTTCTAAGACCACCCATGGTGGCTGTTCTCTGTGCAGCGGAACCATCTACAACTCACAGTGATACTATGTGAACTTTGCCCTATATTAAGCAAACCTCACCATCTCTGACACACCTGACCCTTTTCCACAATAACTGTGTCAATCCATCTCATCAAGGATTTTCCTCTTTTGTGCTGACATACTCAATGTATGTGAGACAGAGTTTCAAAATCCTTGCCTCCAAGGCAATGAACAAATCCAAGGACTACTTGAAAACCAAAGTGTTAAAAATAATGTAAAATAGAAAAACTAATGTTCTGCAGTCTTTTCATACTTTTCTCTCTAGCCCAGTCATAAGTATCTGCACTGCAATCCCAAAGGCATGTGGTTTTAATCCACCAGCTGCTCTGTGGAAGAAGGATGAGCAATCTCCTCCTTTATGGTTACTACCTCTGAAAACACACTGGAAGATCACTATGGGTCAGTTCTGACTTAATAAACAACAACAACAACAACAAAAAAGTCTAGTATTATTACTCAGTAAATATCTGTGAGTGTTTTAATTGACTTAATGACAACTAACAACATTAACATCATTTGGCACTTGAAAAGTCATAAACAAGCAAATAAATGAAAATCTGATTGTCTCTTTAACCATTACGCATATTCTTTCTCTCTCTTTATTGCTAAAGTTTTTGAAATAACAACTATCTGGCTATCTCTGTTTCCTCAACTTTACTTGATTCTTTTAATGCCTAACTATTCAATTCTATTTTATTAAAATTGCTTGTGCTGAAAGCACCAACATATTCTTAATTGTAAATCCAAAGTCTTATTTTTTAATTTTATTCTGGTGAATTTGTCATATGGTAGACCATTCTCAGAAGATTTTTCTTCTCTAATTCCAGTTTAGCACATTTTAATTGGCTCTTACTCTGAAAGCAATTGACTAGTATTATGCCATTGACTTCTTTGTTAATTTGTAAATTACATTTATCTAATCCTTCCCAGAGGAAGACTCATCAACAACCTGCGTTATGCTAATGGCACAACCTTGCTCATGGAAAATGTAGAACTCTTGAAGCACTTACTGTAAAAGTTAAAAGACTACAGATTTTAATATGGATTATATCTCAACACCAGAAAAACAAATTAGACCAATAGACATCATGACAAATAGATAAAAGTTTTCAACAATTTCATTTTACTTTGTTCCACAATCAACACTTATGGTAGTAGAAGTCAAGAAATAAAAAATGTTGCATTAAAAATATCTGCTTTCAACCTGTTGAAATTATGAAAAAGCAATGATGTCAATTTAAAACGTAGGTGTTGTTGTTGTTATATGCCGTCAAGTCGCTTGAGACTCATAGCGACCCTGTGTACAAGGGCCCTAAACTCTGCTCTGTCCTGTGCCAATCTCACTGTCTCTGACACTCCTATCCTGATTAACCCAGTCACTGAATCAATCCACCTCACAGAGTGCCTTCCCCTCCTGTGCTGTCCCTCCACCCTCCCAAGCATGATGTTCCTCTCCAAGGACCAGTCCCTTCTTACAACATGTCCAAAGTATGTTAGAGGGACCCTCAGAATCCTTACCTCCAAGGAGCCGCCCAGTTTGACCCTTTCCAGGATGAATCTGTCCATTTTCCTAGCAGTCCATGGTACCCTCAGTCATGCAAGCAAGATTCTACTGAAGATTATCCAAAAATCAGCAGAGAACTGCCAGAAGTCCAGGCTGGGTTTAGAAGGGGTCGTGGTACTAGGGATATTGTAGCTAATGTTAGTTGGACCAGTGGTAAGAATCTTTGCTTTCTTGATATTGTGACACAATCCATACTGAAGGTTGCATTCCTTGATCTTCTGCAACAAGTGCTTCAAATCCTCCTCACTTTGATCAAGCAAAGTTGTGTCATCTGCAAAACAGAGATTATTGATGAGTCTCCCTCCATTCCTGATGTGACATTCCTCCTCATAGAGTCCAGCTTCTCAGATAATTTACTCAGAATATAGATTGAACAGGTTGTTGTTGTTGTTATGTGCCATCGAGATGACTGTGACTCATAGCACCCTTAGGTATACAGCCCTAAACTATGCTCTATCCTGTTCCAATCTTATTGTCTCTGACACACCTACTGCCATTATCTCAGCCACTGAATCAATCCATCTCATTAAGGGTCTTTGTCTCCTGCTCTGTCCCTCCACCCTCCAAGGAATGACATCTCTCTACAAGGACTTATCTCTCTTTTGCAACATGTACAAAGTATGCCAGATGAAAATTCAGAACTCTTGCCTCCAAGGAGCAGCCTGGTTTTACCCTCTCTTGGATGAACCTGCCCATTCTTTTAGCAGTCCATAGTATATTCATTACTCTTCTCCAATGCCACAGTTCAAAGGCATCAATTCTCCTCTATCATTCCTGGTCATTGTCCAGTTCTCTGGTGCATAGCAAGTGATTGCAAAGACCAAGGTCTGCATCTGATGTACTTTATTTAGTCTCCAGGATGGCATCATTGCTCTTCAAGACTTTGGAGAGGTCTCTGAGAGCAGACTTTCCCAACACAATACGTCTTTTTCATTTACTGGCTGCTGGTGTCAAGAGTGTTGATTATGGATTGAAGCAAACTAAAGCTGTTTACAATCTGAACCATGAATGTAGGAAAATTAGATATTATTAAGGAAGAAATGGAAAGCATAAATATTGACATACTAGGTATTGGTGAGATGAGATGAACTGGCATGGGGCATTTTAAGTTAGGCAATCATATGAGTTAGATGAGATATGTTCTCATATCTATGCTGACAATGAAAAGGTGAGAAAAAAACGAAGTTGCTTTCATAATTATAAGAGTCATTTCTAGATCCATCTTGAAATACAATATTGTGAGTGAAAAGATAATATCCTTATGCATACAAGGAAGTCCAGTGAATACCACTATCATTCAGATATATACACCAACAACCAGAGCCGAAGAAGAGGAAATAAAGATTTCTACCATTTTTTTTCAGTCAGAGATCACTCAAACATGCAATTAAGATACATTAATAATAATGGGTGACTGGAATGAAACAGTTGGGAACAGAAAAGAAGGATCAGTAGTTGGAAAGCATGGATTGGTGACAGAAATGAAGCTGGAGATAGAATGATAGAATTTTGCACAATCAATGATTTATTCATTACAAATACATTTTATAAGAAACATAAACATAGGCTATGCACATGGATTTCACCTGTTTCACCTGACGGTATACATAGGAATCAGACTGATCACATCTGTGGAATGAATCACTGGACAATCTCAGTATCAGCTGTGAAAACTAGGCCAGCTGCTGATTGTTGAACAGACCACCAACTATTCATATGCAAATTCAACCTGAAGCTAAGGAAAATTAAATCAAATTCATGGGAACCAAAATATGATGTTGAGTCTATCTCACATGAATTTCAAAACCATCTCAGGAACAGTTTGAGGACTGAACACAAATGAGTGAAGACCAGATGAGCTATAGAAGGATATCAAGAATATCATCCAGGAAGAATGCGAAAGGTAATTATAAAAGACCAAAATGGATGTCAGAAGAGACTCTGAATATTGCACTAGAGCACTACAAAGCCAAAGCAGAGGGAATAAATCCAGATATTATGGAGGTGGACAGAAGATTTCAAAGGAAAATGTGGGAAGACAAAATATTATAATGAAATGTACAAAGAGCTGGGGTCAGAAAATCAAAGGGACCAAAGTGGCTCTGCATTTCTGAAGTTCAAGGAACTGAAGAATAAATTCAAGCCTTGGGTTACAATGTTTAAGGATGCTTTGAGCAGAATATGAGATAATCCAGGAAGTATTAAAAGAAAATGGAAAGAGCATACAGAGTCATTGTATATAAAAAAATAAATGGTGGATATGGAAGAATTTAATGAAACAACGTATGATCCAGAGCCTTTGGTGATAAAGGAAGAAATTGATACTGCTCTGAAAGAATTGTCAAAAAAACAGGACCTCAGGAATTGATGGCACACCGATTGATATCTTTCAACAAACAGATGCTGCCCTAGATGCGCCCACCAAGTTGTGCTAAGAAATCTGAAGGACAACCACCTGGCCAATTGACTTGAAGAGATCTATATTTGTTCCCATTCCAAAGAAAGGTGATCCTTAGAGTGTGGAAATCATCGAACAATATCACTAGTATCACAGACAAGTAAGATTCTGCTGAAGATTATCCAAAAACGACTGGAACAGCACATCAACAGAGAACTGCCAGCAGTGCGGACTGGGTTTAGAAGAGGTTGTGGTACCAGCGAAGAACGTCTCTCTGTTTCATTCACTGTGTGGACCACACAAATTGTGGCTAACTCTGAGAATAATGAGCAGGTATAGAGATAGAATACATCCCTGATGCACTCCCTTCCCAATTCCAAACCATGCAGTACTACCCTGCTCCGTTCACACGACAGCCTCCTGCTCCAAGTGTAGGTTCCTCATGAGCACAATCAAGTGGTCTGGGATTCCCATACTTCTCAATGTCAGCCACAACTTGTCATGATCCACACAGTCAAACACCTATGAATAGTCAGTAAAGCACACAAATAGATGTTCTTCTGGTATTCCTTATTTTCAGCCAGGGTCCATCTCACATCAGTAATGGTATACCTGATGCCAAGGCCTCTTATAAATCTCATTTGAACTACTGGCAATTCCCTATCTATGTACTGTTCCAGGCATTTTTTTAATAACTTTAGCAACATATTGCTAGCGTGTGATATCAGTTATATTGTTTGATAATTTCCACATTCAGTTGGATCACCCTTCTTGGGAATAGGAATAAATATGGACGTCTTCCAATCTGTTAGTCAGACAGCTGTCCTCCACATTTCCTGGCATAGCTGATGAGTGCATCCAAGGCGGCATCTGTTAATTGAAACAGTAAATTGATATCTCATAGATTCCTGGGGCCTTATTTTTTTGTCAATGCCTTCAGTGCAGCTTCCACTTCCTCTTTCATTACCATTTGCTCCTGTTTCTCATGTAGTACTTTCTGAAATTTTTCAGTGTCAATCTATTCTTTCTGGTACAATGACTCTGTGTTCTGCCCCCCCAACCCCAATCTCTTATATCTAGTGCCAAAGAGGAAGAAAGAGGACGAAATTGAGGATTTTTACCATATTTTGCAGTCTGAAATTGACAGAATGTGCAATGAGTTAATGATAATTGGTGACTGGAATGCAAAAGCAGGAAACAATGAAGGAATAGCAGTTGGAAAATATGTGCTTGGTGATAGAAATGAGGCTGGAAATAGAATGATTGAATTTTGTATTTACAGTGATTTTTTCATTGCAAATACTTTTTCTAAAAGACACAAAAGATGACTTTACACATGGATTTCACCTGATGAGCTGCATAGGCATCAGATGTACCACATTTGTGGAAGAAATCATTGGAGAAGCTCTATTAGCACTGTTAACTAGGCCAGTGGTAGGTAGTGGGTCAGATCATCAATTCTCACATGAAAGTTCAAATTGAGGCCAAAGAAAAGTAAAATAAGTCCACAGGAACGAAGTGAATTAATTCCAACGGAATTTCATTATCATCTTTTTTTTTTTTTTCCGCTAAATTTTATTTTATTATTTTTTGTGTGTGCCGTCAAACTGGATCTGACTAGTACAGGAGGAGATTGCCCCTACTTTTTCAGCAGTGCATCTGGTGGATTTGAACCACATACCTCTGGGATTGCAATGCAGCTTCTGGCCACTAGACCACCAGATCATCTTAAGAATAGATTTGAGGCATTGAACACCAATGATAGAAGACCAGATTAGTTGTAGGATGATATTGAGGATATCATCCATGAAAAAAGAAAAAGGTCATTACAAAAATAGAAGAGAAAGAAAAAACTGAAACGGATGTCAGAAAACACTCAGAATTGCACTGGAACACCAAGAAGCCAAATCTAAAGGAAAACATGTCAGAGTGAAAGAGCTGAACAGATAATTTCAAAGGGCAGCTCATGAGGACAAAGCAAAATAATATAATGGAATGTGCAGAGAGCTGAAATTGGCGAATAAAAAGGGAGAAACTCACTTTGCATTTCTCAAGCTGAAAGAACTAAAAAATAAATTTAGGCCTTGTGTCGCAATGTTAAAAGATGTAATGGTAAATGTATTGAATGACCTAGAAAGCGTCAAAAGAACATGGAGAAGGTATTTACTATGAATAAATCATTGATCGCGCAAAATTCTATCATTCTCTCCTCAGCCTCATTTCTGTCGTCAAGGCCATGTTTTCCAACTACTGATACTTCTTCCTGGTTTCCAGTTTTTGCATTCAATTTACCCATTTTTATTAATGCATCTTGGTTGCAAATTCAATTGATTTCTCACTGCAAAAGTTCATAGAAAACATCTATTTCCTTCTCTTTGGCTCTGGTTGTTGGTGCATATGTTTGAATGATAGTGGTATTACCAGGTCTTCCTTGTGTGCATATGGATATTACCCTGTCCCTCACAACACTGTATTTTAAGATGGATCTAGAATGGCCTTTTTAAACTAGGGACCCAATTCTTCTCACCTTTTCATCTCCAGCATAGTAGTAGATAAGCTGATTCAAAATGTTCCATGCAATTTCAATTCATTTTGCCAATACCTAATATGTCAATATTTATGCGTTCTATTTCTTTCTTAATGATGTCCAATTTTTCTACATTCATGGCTTTCATAGTCCACATTCCAGTCATTAATTTCTACTTACAATTGTCCCTCCTCTTTTGTGTTTCCAAATTTTAGGGCTAGCCTCAGTTTCCATATCTGTTATTCTACTCTATGTGTGCTTTATTGTACATACAGTTTTCAAAGGCCTGTTACATTTCAGGAGTAGATGGTCATGCCTTCTTCATTGTTTATCTTAATCTGAATACTTAGCTTTCAAGCAACATTTGATATACAAGCATTTTAGTGAAAGGAACAAATGAAAGACATTTCCTCTTACAGCAATAATCAAACATGCAGTGCCCTCCTCCCTCTTGCATGCATAATTAAACTCAACTATTGTCAACCAAGTCTCATGGCTCCTTAGCACTTTAAAGAGATCCTTCACAGTAGATTTTTTTCCCCAATGTCTTTTGATTTATTGACGCTTTCTAAAAATAAAATATATTTTAATTGTGATGTTAATGAACATTTACAGAGAAATTAGATTTTCATTCATTCATTGTTGCACATTTTACTCCCTTGCGCTCCCTTCCCTCTCCTCCAGTTTATTTTTTTAAAAAATATTAGTTCATTGTTGAAATATTACCTACCTCCTCCACAGCCCCCAGTCCTCTTTGCAGTGATATATCTCTTATTTTGGCTGTTGTCATGTGTATAATGCCTAATCACATATTCATTTACATAGTTCTTTATTTCTCATCTGTTCCAGTGCAATGGTCATTATCTTTCCACTTTTATCCTATTATCCTCTCAACCTACTATGTCAGGTCTGCTTTATAACAGTGATGATATGCAATATTTGTCCTTTTGTGATTGAGCTATTTCACTCAGCCTGATATGGTTCAGATGCAAACAAACACGTGAAAAAATGTTCAAAAACCCTGGCTGTCAGAGAGATGATTTCTTGACTCTTGAGGCCGTAGGTGTAGATTGCAGATTCAGGCAAAACGAAGTCACTGACAACTTTAATCTTTTCTCCATCTCTCATTTTGGTGCCTCTTACCACTGGTCCAGTGGTGAGCACTTTTGTTTTCTTGATGTTCAAATCTAATCCATATTGAAGGCATTAGGGAAGTCTTTGTTATTCTGCAGCAAGTGCTTCAAGTCTTCTCTTCCTGCAAAGAAAATCTTCTGTATAACTCAGATTGTTCATTAAGTCTTTCTCCAATCTTGATGCCGTATTATTCTTCATACAGTCCGCCTCAAATTATTTGCTCAGTATACCAATTGAGTAAGTGTACATACCTTTTCTAATTTTAAATTATGCAGTGTTCCTTTGTTCTGTAAAGACCCTCAATGACATGGATTGATCTATTAATTGTAGCAGTGGGCTCAAACCTGACAAAAATTATTAGGATGATGCAGAATAGGACAAATTTCTAATCTGTCCTCATTGTCAAGTAGATGGCACCAGCAACAATAATATCTCTAAAAGTTTTTAATTTTTTAAAAACCATGCCTAAACTTACTAATATATTGCCCTTTTTTATTTTACGTTGATTTGCATACAAAATTCATATACAATGTGTTTCACACTTTCTCTTTTCTTCGTTCACAATGTTTTTCATTCTATCCTTCCCATTAGGTATGTTTCATAAAATTAATCACCATTGGACTATGCCTATTATCTTGTGTTTTCAGGTCCCCACTATATCTTTCTGATTTTGTTTACCCCTCCCTCTATTCACCACATTCTGTAACCCTGTCATATCCTACCTGCTCACCCACACACCTCTGTTTCCACCCCTTCCACCCTTGGATTCCCATACATGTTTTACTAGTCATTTTTCTATTTTCACAATGCATACCTTTTTTTAAAATGCTATTTCCTCACTTTGTTACACCTTCTGAATTTTAAAATAATGTACTGACTTCTTTCTATTTTGTAAATCTTAGAATTGGGAGTTTTTTGGCTACTTTTTGTTTATGTCAGATTGACACAGAGGAAGTGATCTGGCTAGAGAGATTTAAGACTCACTACAGTGCTGATTTTGTGAGATAGAAAATCCTGCCACTAGATATCTCATCTGCCACCATCTGTCATCTTGTTTTACTTTGGTGGCTTGCATGTTACACACATCCTGGAAGCTATGGCATTAGTATTTTAAGTACATGCATGGACACCTATGGTGGTCAGCTTTAAGTAGAGGTTCCCTACTAAGACAGACTGGGAAGTAGGAACTGATGAACTTCTCTTAAAAATAACCAGTGTAATGTATGGGAAGGAGAGTATGAAACACAATGTGAATGAAAGAATATATGAAACACAATGTATATTAATTTTGTATGCAGGACAAGATAAAAACTTTAAATTATTA
>NW_006399872.1:10203223-10210469 GCF_000299155.1 Elephantulus edwardii
ATAATAATAATAAGTAAAATTTCTACAGAAACCAACAGAGTACTGTCCAAGATGGTGTTGAAAATTAATGCCTTAGGTTGAAAGACACACAAATACACAATAGGTACAGCAATGGACTTAAGCATACCAAATATATTGAAGATGATGCAAAACCAGGCAATCTTTCATTCTGTTGTATGTAGAATTACCAAAAATCAGAGCTGGCTCACAGTAGCTAACAACTCCTATGGGATTATCAAATAATGCCATCATGTGTTGAGTCTATTTATATAGAATACTTTGCATAACTATCATTATGTAGTCTAATATCTTTCTGAGTATGAGAAGGAAAAACTCTGCTTTTAAGGATCTGTGTAATTAGATTGGGCTCACCAGCATGATTGAGGGCAGAACACTTGATTGTGCTTATACGAAACCTATACTTGCACCAAGAAGCAGTCATCAGAACAGAGCAAGAAAACACTGCATTGTTTAAAATCAGGAAAGAAGTGCATCAGGGATGCATCCTGTCCAATACATTTTCGATCTCTATGCAGAATAGATCATTTGGAAAGCAGGTTTTTATGAAGAGGGGTGTGTCATCAAGATTGGAGGAAGACTTATTAATAATCTATGATATGCAGATGAAAAAACCTTGCTTGATGGAACTGAAGAAGACCTGAAGCACTTGCTGCAGGGGGTCAAAGACTGTAGTTCTCAATATGAATTGAAGCTCAAAATCAAGAAGACAAAAAAGATTCTCACCACTGGGTCAATTGGCAGGGCCATGATAGATGAAGAAGAGATTGAGGTTGTTCACATCCACAATCAACACTTTTAACACCAACAGTCAGGAAAATCCACTTAGGTAATATGCAGAAAAATACTGAATTATGGTAACACATTTAACATACTTTATTAATGTAATATAATTAAAGAGATCAGTGGAAAATCATATATTTGGAAAAGAGACTAAAATTTGAGCTTGTTATCACTGATGTGGAAGTGTTCATAGATCATGAATAAAGGAAATGTAAGATCAAGACTTGAAGAACAACTCTGGATTTGAAGAAGAAAAATAGAAAGAGGAAGAAAGATGATGGTAGTTGTAAAAGGAAAAATACAATAAGTATCTGGGGGTTTCCCCCCTTTTTTCTGAAAAAAAAAGAAAAAAAAATTCAGTTCCATGAAAACATGGACCCAAATGTTGGCCCCTTTTTTTCAAATCAATAAAAAGTAATTGGATGGTGCAGACAATTTCTCTTTTTTCTAACTAAAAGCACCATTCCCAGATAACCCATATACATCATATACTACAATGGCATTAATAACACAAAAATGTCAAGTTGTCCTATTCTTCTTAATTATTGGAGTAAATTTGATTATTTTAATGTATGTTTTAAAACATATATGTGATCTCTTATGTAAAGTTTCCAATCCTCAAAGACAAATAAAAATCAAAACTGTAATGATTCTGATGGTAAAATGAAATGCAATGGAATTTTAGAAAATGAGATATTAAATTTATATCTTTTAAAATTATTTATCATACTAGTTTATTTACAAAATTTGAATATATTGATTTTCAGGATAGACCCTTCTAATTTCCTTCACCCCCCAGCCCTCAAATTGTACAACTCCATTATTAATCAGCCCTTGCCGCACTCATTCTCATTTCTCTGCTTACACCCTCCACTCTCCTTAGGTCCTTATACTACAATAATGGATTCATACAATATTTGTCCTTGTGGGATTGAGTTAGTTCACTCAGCATTAACATTTTCATTTTATGTTGATTTACTTACAAAGTTCCTATAAATTGTTTTCACATTCAGTTTACATCTTAACTGATTTTTGATGGTGGTTTTAAATTCCTTTTATCATGTGAAACAATCTTTTAGCGTTAGGATGCACATATGTTTGAGGGTATCATTATGTTGGTTACCACAGAAGAAATTCTAGATTATAGAAAATGGTCAGCTGAATATTCTGTTATATAATTTATAAGCGCACCATGTTAGCAGGTGGTAATTATTTCCGAACATACCTTTTCATTTCGTATTTATTAAAAAAATATTATCAAGATGAAAGTTTTAACATTACAATATGATAAAATTATTATATCCATTATATTTAACATTTCAAGGAGCATTTCCTCTCAGTTTGTGAGTTATAGGACTAGCCCACCCAAACTTTCCATTAAAGAAAGCAAATAGCAACTTCAAATAAAGGCAATATCAAAGTATCTCATTCTCCTTTCACATATATAAAAGATTAGAATGCTACATAGGAATAGATGCGAAAATTTGCAATTCTTATTAAAACAAGTTCCAATATGTGCTAAAGTACACTGCAGAGGATATGAGAGGTAAAGTAGGAAAACGTTTTCTTCTAATGAACATAGTAAAAATGTAAGGAGACAAAAGTAAGAATCTAGTGAATGTCAGAAGAAAATATTTTGCTAGAGAGGAATAAGTAACAAAAACATACATAAATTATAACAAATCCTTTGCAGATAAATGTGACTCTAATCTAGAGTAATTGTCACCCACTTTGGAGCCATTAATAACAAGAACAGAACTGTAATTTTTTAAAATTTAAATAAAATTTTCATTTATACTGATTTACAAAGTTCCTATACAGGAACTTTGTTTTCATACAGGATCATCCCCATTTCCTTTACCTGCCCCTCCCTCCACCCATCAAATCTGATCGACCTTGTGATTAACCATCGTCACCGTCACCCCTCAACCCCTGCCCATCCTCACCCTTCTACTCCCACCCTTTCCTCACTTGGATCCTCATACACGTTCTACAATAATGGTTTTGTACCGTATTTATTCTTAAGGCACTGAGTTAGTTAGCATAATACTCTCCAGTCCCTCTCAAATTAGTTAGTATTCCATTGTATGAATGTACCAAAACTTCTTAATCTACTCGTTTGTGGTTGGACATCTGGGCTGTTTCCATGTTCTTGTAATGGCGAATAAGGCAGCTATGAACACTGTTGCATAAAGATTCTATTTGTGCCTCAGTTCTCATTTTCTGGGGGTATATTCCAAACAATGGAATATCTGGGTCATATGGAATTTCTATGTTCAGCTTTCTGAGGAAACACCTAACTGCCTTCCAGAGCGTTTGTACCATTTCATAATCCTACCAACAAGTGTATAATAGTTCTTATCTTGCCACATCCTCTTCCAATAATTATCACTTGATGTCCTGCCAAACTTTGTCCCTAACTACTGAGGTGAGATGGTATCTCACTGTGGTTATAACTTTCATCCATCTCTTATTGCCAGTGATTTTGAGCATTTCTTCATGTATGTGTTGGCCATCCAAATATCTTCCATGTGGAAAGTCTTCCCATGTCTTTTGGCCATTTTGTAACTGTGTGATCAGTCTTTTTCTTGTGGAGGCCCTGTAACTTTCTGTAAATTTTTGATATGAGACTCTTGTCTGAAATGGTGCTGCCAAATGTTTTTCCCAGTCAGTGGGTTGTTTTTTCACCCTGTGGTAAAAAAATGTTTTGATACACACAGGGATTTAATCTTTAGAAGGTCCAATTCATCAATTTTTTTAAAATTTACAAGTATTTATTTTTTTATTATACTGATTTATTTACATAGTACGAATACATCACATAGGATCACTCTTATTTCCTTCACCCCCCCCCGCCCCCATTAAATTGTGCAACCCTATGATTAACACACACTGCCTATCCTTGCTCCTCGGCTTCCACCCCTCCCTCACCTTGGATCCACATGTCATTGTTGATTGTCATCGAGATGAGCGTGACTCATAGAGACCCTATGAACAAAAGACCTGAAGTCTTTCAACTATAATTTCTCAAAGTTCATAGAATTTCCAGAGGCATATTGTTTAGGAAGTGGATCTGGATCTGAATACTTATTCTATAATAATGGTTTTATATAGTATTTGTCCTTAAGAGGCTAAGTTAGTTCATTCACCACAATGCTTTCCAGTCCCTCCCAAGTTAGATAGTAATTTACAAAATCATTGTGTGAAGGCATCATAATTTCTGAGTCCATTCAATTGTGGCTGGACATTTGGGCCGTTTCCAGGTTCTTGTAATGGTAAATAATGCTGTGATGAGCAAGATGTACAAGGCTCTGTTTGATCCTCAACTTTCATTTTCTCAGGGTATATTCCAAGTGGTGAAATAGCTGGGTCATACAGAATTTCTGTTTTGTTGGGTTTTTCCCTGTTGTTGTTGGTTGTTTTTTTTTTTTTTATTCTTTTTTGAAAATTATACTAGTTTCTTTACAAAATTCAAATATAATTTTACCAGAGCAGATTCTTCCAATTTCCTTCACTCCATCACCCATCAAATTGTACAATCCTATGATTAATTCTCCCCTCCCCCTGTGCATGCTTTCACCTCCCCACCCTATCCTTATACTCATTCTACAATAATGGATGTATACAATATTTGTTCTCGTAGGGCTAAGTCATTTCACTCAGCATAATGTTCTTTAGTCCTACCAAGTTAAGTAATAACTCACAAAATCAGTGCTCCTGCGTGCTGCATACTATTCTATAGTGTCAATGTACCATAATTTCTCAATTCATTCATTTGTGGTTAGACATTTGTGCTGTTTCCACGTTCTTGTGATAGTGAACAACACTGCTATGAATGTTGGTGTACAAGTCTTTGTTTGTGCTTCAGTTCTTATTTTATTTTCTCAGGGTATATTCCAAGTCAACACTCTTGGCACCAGCAGCCAGGAAATTAGAAGATGTATTGATTGTCATAGGAAAGTCTGCTGTTAGGGACCTCTCCAAAGTACTGAAGAGCAATGTTGTCTCTTTTGAGAGTAAGGTGCATCTGATACAGACCATGGTCTTTGCTATCACTTGTTAATCATCAGAGAGCTGGACAATGACTAAGGAGAATAGAAAGAGAACTGATGCCTTTGAGCTGTGGTGCTGGAGAAGAGTATTGAGAGTACCATGGACTGCTAGGAAAACAAACAGATTCATCCTGGGAAGGGTCAAACCGAGCTGCTCCTTGGAGGCAAGGATTCTAAGGCTCCATCTAACATACTTTGGACATGGTGCAAGGAGGGACAGGTCCTTGGAGAGGGACATCATGCTTGGTAGGGTGGAAGGACAGCGCAGAAGGGGAAGGCCCCCTATGAGGTGTATTGATTCAGTGATTGGGGTGAACGGGATGGGTGTATCGGAGATGGTGCGATTGGCACAGGTCAGAGCAGAGTTTAGGGATGTTGTATATAGTGTCGCTATGAGTTGTAAGCGACTCGACAGCACATAACAACAAACAACAACATATTCTAAGTAGTGCAATAGCTGGGTCATACTGAATTTTTATGTTCAGCTTCCTGAAGAAGCACCAATCTGCCTTCCAGAATGGTCCCACCAACAATGTATAAGAGTTCTTTTCTTGCCACTTCCTCTCCAATATTTATTACTTGCTACCCTGTTCAACTTTACCACTGCTCCGGGAGTGAGATGGCACCACATTGTGGTTTTTATTTGCATCTCTCTTATTACCAGTGATTTTGAGCATTTCTTCATGTGTCTGTTTGCCATTGAAATATCTCTCTCTGTAGAAATTCTTTCCATGTCTTTTGCCCATTTTGTAATTGGGTTATCAGTATTTTTCTTGTGGAGGCCCAGGAGTATTCTGTACCCTTTCATTATGAAACTCTTGTATGAGATGGTACTACTAAACGTTCATTCTCAGTCGGTAGCTTTTCTTTTCACCTTGCTGGAAAAAGTTTTTGATGCACACATAGATTTAATCTTTAGAAGGTCCCATTCATCAATTTTATTCAGATTGTGCATTTCTGGCTGTATTTGGCAATCTTTTTGTATCATAAGACTAGTACTTTTAAGCTTGATCCCAGTTTGTCTCTTATAGGCTTTTTGTGTATGGTGTGAGATATGGATCATGTTAACTTTTTGCAGATGTAGTCCAGTTTTGCCAGCTCCATTTGTTGAAGAGATTGCCTTTTCCCCATTTGATACGTTTTATTTCCTTGTCAACTATAAGTTGACCATAGATAGCTGGATCTATTTCTGGGTTCTCAATTTTGTTCCATTGGTCTATGGGCCTTCCATTGTACCAGTACCATGGTGTTTTGGTTACGACTCCTGTGTAGTAGGTTTTGAAGTCCGGGAGTACTATGCCTCCACTTAATTTTGGTTTTTCCGAAGTGCTTTGCTTATTCAGATTTTTTTTCCCTCTCCAAATAAACTTCACAATTTCGCTTTTGATCTCCTTGAAAAATGAATTTGGTATCTGTATTGGGATTGTGTTGAACATATAGATTGCTTTTAGTAGTATAATTGTCATTTTCACAATATTGAGTCTTTTTATCCATGAACAGGGAATTTTTTCTACTTTTGGGGGCTCTTTTATGTGTCTTACAGAAATGTTCTGTAGTTTTCTTTATACAAGTCTTTTGTGCCTCTAGGTAGGTTCACTCCCAAGTATCTCAAATTGTGGTTGGCTATTGTAAATGGTATTGCTTTCTTGGTTTTCTTCTCTGAGTTCTTGTTGCTACTGTAGAGGAATCTCACTGATTTTTGGATATTAATCTTATATCCTGCCACTCTACTAAATTGTTCTACTATTTCTAATAATTTTTTAGTTGAGCTTTTGGGGTTTTCTGTGTACACTATCATATCACCTGCATACAGTGATAGTTTAACCATCACTTTGCTGATCTGGATGCCTTTTATTTCCTTCTCTTATGGTATTACTCTAGCCAGCATTTCCCATACAATGTTGAATAGACGTGGTGACAGTCTGGTCCTTGTCTGTTCCCTGTCTGCAAGGAAAACGCTTTTAGTCTTTTTCTATTGAAAATAATATTGGCTTTTGGTTTTGCATATATACTTTTCACTATATTGAGGAATTTCCGTTCTAATCCAATTTTGCTGAGTGTCTTAATCAGTAAGGTGTTGGATTTTGTCAAATGCCTTTCTGCATCAATTGCTAAGATCACATGGTTCTTGTTATATGCTTTTTTAATATAAAGAATTATGCTGATTTTTTATTCTTAATCTGAACCATCCTTGCATACCTGTTATGAATCCCTCTTGGTCATGAAGGATTATTTTTTTATGTGCTTCTATTGGCTAGGATTTTCTTAAGGATTTTTGCATCTATATCAATGAGCGATATTAATTTGTAGTTTTCTTTCTTTTGTAATATTCTTGCCTTTGCATAATCAATGAAACACAGATAGACATTCTTCTGGTAGTCTCTGCTTTCAGC
>NW_006399872.1:10224573-10227680 GCF_000299155.1 Elephantulus edwardii
TTAGAGGAGTATCTGACAGACAACAATTTGTGGAGTAGTGAAAGGTAAATCCCTCATTTTGGAGTTGACCATTAGTTACAGTGTAGTCCCTGCCCTTAGCCCAGTGCCTTGACCCACTTATTTCCCACCTCCACCCTTCAGTGGGATACCACTTCACTTCTACCAAATGCCTTCAGTATTAATGTCCCATTGTCCGACCCATGACTTGACAGCTTGTCAGAGAGATTTTTTTCCCTGTGTCCAGTGTCTCTTAAGTTTAGTTGTACTGTCTCCAAAGGGAAGGTGATGTGTCTGGTAGAACTCCTGTATATATTGCTTAGATTTATTTTAGATAATAACTGCTACTAAAATAGTATTTGTCAGTAGATGTTAATTTTCTTGCTAAATATCATTGTCCAGAGAAATCATTCTTATATGTCCTAGATAGGACTGATTTTTCATAAACAGGCAACATTTTTCTTCGTAGGTATTTATGCATGGAATCAAGCCATGAACCTTTTGCCTAGTAGTTGAACACATGAATTATTTGCACGAACCCAGAAATCTTGAACATGTGAACTAATACTATGATATTGTCCTTAAAGAGAGGAAAATTATAATGATACTGGTAACAACAACTCTAATGTTTATGGATCCATAATTTTATATTATTTATATATATTATTTAATTGGTATGATAACCAGACAAAGTTATATTCTTATTTTGTGAATTAGACACTGAAGCATAAAACATATACAGACTTGATTGTAAATCTTGAGCTCTTAATTCCTTTGAGGTTTATATATGAGAGACACAGAAGAGGCACAGATAAAGAAATATTTTTCTCTTATTTTACAAATATATGTCTTAGTTCACCTAAAAGTTTAATCTCATATCATTAAAGCTTAATTATCAACCATCTCACTACCAACAACAAATATCAAAAGAGATCTCTGGATGTTAGTCTTAGGAAAAAAACATCACTCACCTGGTTCCAAGACTTCCAACAGCAAGAGTAGAATGAAGGCTTCTTATAAATTTATAAATTCTAGTCATTACATTGTTGTTGTTGTTGTTATGTGCCGTCGAGTCATTTGCGACTCATAGCGACCCTATGCACAACAGCCCTAAACCGTGCTCTATGCTCTACCAATCGTACTGCCTCTGACACACCCATCCCGATACTGACAAGTTTAATGCTTATGAAGTCTCTTTTCCTGCCCCCAAATTTTGCTTAAAGTACAAGTTAAGAACCTCTTTGTATCCTCTCAAAGGAGATCTGCCTCTAACTGTAGGGAGTTGCAGCCTCAAGTTATCAAAGAGAATTCTGATAGTTTAGTAGATAAGGAGTTCTGCAGCAAACCTAAAAGCATGTGGTTTGAAGCCACCAGCTGATCCTCAGGAGAAAGATATCTCCTCTGTGTCATACAGCCTCCGAAAACTTGCTGGAGAATCAGCTATGACTCATTTCTGACACCACGACACAGAATAGCAACAGCATTATGTTTCTACTGGGATAAGCTGTTAATTCACTGGGATGCTGAACAAACAGGAAGATCTGAGGTTTCAGTCCTCTGGTAAAAAAGACATAGCAATGTACTTCTGAAAGCTCAGTCAGTGAAAACCTTATGGACAAGAGTTCTACTCTGATATAGGTGGGATCCCTGTGATTAAGCAACTATTTGATAAACATTCGATTTTTTTAAGAAGTCCAACATTTATTCCTTTACATGCTTCTTGCTTTCTTTAGTTTGTTGCTGTTTAGTGCCATCAAGTTGAGTCATGAATGAGAGATCTGAATCTTTTCCTACCCTGTGCCAGTTTCACAATCTCTGACACACTTGATTGAGCCCATTGCTGTTATTGTTGTGTCAATCCACTTGTTCGAGGGTCTTCTTTCCCTTTGCCATCCCTCTACCTTCTCAAACATAATGTCTTTCTTCAATGTATAGCCTCTCCTAGCAACATGCAAAAGTATGTGAGACAAAGCCATATCATCTTTGCCATAGCATTTTTACTTCTGGGTAAAAAAAGGAGCACTCTGGGTGCCTTCATCCAATACATATTTGTTTTTTTTTTGGAAGTCCACGGGACTTTTAGTACTCTTCTCCAACACCTCAGTTCAAAGACATCAATTCTTCTTCCGTCATTTTTATTTACTGTCCAGCTTACGGCAGCACAACAAGTGATTCAAAAGACCATGTCCTGAATAAGGCATACCTTAGTCCTCAAAGTGACATCATTGATCTTCAATAGTTTGGAGAGATCTCTTAACTACAGACTGTCCCAGTGCAATACATCTCCTGATCTCCTAACTGCAGATACGAAGTGTATTGATTGTGAATCCAAGTAAGATGAAATCATTGATAGTTTCAATCTTTTCTCCATATCATGATGTTACCTATTGGTACAGTGGTAAAAATTTTTCTTTACTTAATATTGAGATTCAATTCATGTTGAAGACTTCTTCAGTTTAGCTTTAGTGAAATTCTAAGAGAGCCAGAAAAAAATTTTTTAACATCTTAATGGACTTTGATTATAAAATCGCTCTCTTCTTATTCTCTAAAATCCAAACATGTTCAAATTTAATTTAAGTTTAAACAATTCACAAAGAAAAGAAATAGAAGCTAAAAGAGATAAGAAATACTTAAATTTAAGGCAAAATAAACCAAATTTAAAATTAAGCTTGTCATTCTGCAAAAATAAAATACCAAGGAACTGGATTAGTGTCTGAGGACTGAGGATTAGGTTACATAATCTCTAAAAGACATTCAGATATTATTTTAATTATCTTCAAAGTCTATCTGTCTTAATTCTACAAAGTTTTCAGAGAATTGACTAAAAAACAAGTGAGATTAATGAGCCCAGAAAGGCTAAAAAAATCAAATTCTGGGTGTGATCTCCCTAGGAAACCATATGGAGAAAGTTAATGGCCTGGTATACCCTAATAATCTGTGTTATGCAGTTGACACAACCCTACTTGCTGAAACTGAGGAGGACCTCATGCACTTGCTTCAGAGGGTCAAGGACCGCAGCCTTCAGTATGGACTAAGGCTCAATGTCAAGAAGACAAAGATTCTCACCACTGGACCAATTGGCAGCATCAGGATGGATGGCGAAAAGATTG
>NW_006399872.1:10227780-10228378 GCF_000299155.1 Elephantulus edwardii
GCCTTTGCATAATCAATGAAACACAGATAGACATTCTTCTGGTAGTCTCTGCTTTCAGCTAAGATCCATCTAACATCAGCTACAATATCCCTAGTGACATGGCCCCTTCTAAACCGAGCCTGGACTTCTGGCAGTTCTCTGTTTATGTACTGTTCCAGTCGTTTTTGGATAATCTTCAGTAGAATCTTGCTTCCATGTGAAATCAATGATATTGTTCTGTAGTTTCCACACTCAGTTGGGTCACCTTTCTTTGGGATGGGTAAAAACAGGCTGCTCCTTGAAGAAAGGTTTCTGAAGCTTCATCTGACATACTTTGGTCATGTTGCAAGGAGGGCCAGGTTCCTGGAGAGGGAAATCATGCTTGGGGGTTTGTAGAGGGACAGCACAAGTGAGGAATACCGTCGATGAGAGATGGATTGATTCAGTGATTGGGGTGGAGGAAGTAGGTGTGCCATAGACAATAATGTTGGCTCTGGATAGAGCAAGGTTCAGAACTGTTGTACATTGTTGTTGTTGTTGTTGTTGTTATGTGCCGTCCAGTCGTTTGCGACTCATAGCGACCCTATGTACAACAGCCCTAAACCCCGCTCTATCCTGT
>NW_006399872.1:10228478-10237112 GCF_000299155.1 Elephantulus edwardii
CATGTTGCCAGGAGGGACGGGTTCTTGGAGAGGGACATCATGTTTGGGAGGGTGGAGGGACAGCGCAGGAGGGGAAGACCCTCTATGAGCTGGATTGATTCAGGGACTGGGGTAATAGGGATGGGTGTGTCAGAGGCAGTGAGGTTGGTGCAGGATAGAGCAGGGTTTAGGGCTGTTGTGCATAGGGTCGCTTTGAGTTGCAAACGACTCAATGGCACATAACAACAACAAACAATGTTTGTTTTGTGGGAGAATGCTTCACTAGGTTTAATTTCTAAAGCAAATCTGATTTAAAAGTTATTTAGAACATTTAGCTGCTTTTGATCATCATAAAACTAAAAATAAACTAGAGAAGTAAAATTTATTTTCTGTTTATTTGCCAATAAAGATATGATATTGCTATATTTGTCTTTTCAGTGTACTTGATCAGGACCACGCTGGAAATTATAATAAATTAACAGTTTATAAAAATTACATCTTAATCTATCTTTGATGACATTTTAACTGTATTAATTTTTCTACTGCATGCCTTAGGTTCAAGATCTTCCAATGCAAATTTTGTCTTAATGATTGCTTGTATTGTTATATCAATGACTCATAAAAATCTAAGGTATGGGAATTACACAATAACCTTGATTATTGGGAAGGAAGAGGATTTGAAGTACCTACTGATGAAGATAGAAGACTAAAATCCCTAGTATGGATTATATTTTAGCATAAAGGAAACAAAAATCCCCATAACAGGATCAATAAGAAAACCTCATGATAAGATTAAAGCTGTCAAGGATTTCGCTGTACTTGGGTCCATATTCTACATCCACAAAAGAAGCACTGACAAAATCTAATAATGTATTGAACCAATCTACTGCAAAAGATCTTTCTGAAGTGTTAAAAAGCAAAGAAATCTAAGATCACACACACATACTGAATAAGAATTAATGCCTTTGAGTCATGGTGTTGATGAAGAATCTTGAATATAACATACACTGCCAAAAGAACAAACAAATCTGTCTTGGAAAAAGTGCAACAAAAAGCTCTTTGGAAGCAAGGCTTGTGAAATTTCAGGTCTGGAGGCATGAAAATATTATTATTATTTTAGGGAGAGTCCGTTTCTGGAGTTGTTAAAGTAGATGGTCAGTGATCTGCAGGTGGATAAACTGCTACAGTGGCTGTAATCAAAGATTCAAATGATTATAAGAATGCTGCTGACTGAGTGTACCCTTTGTTGTGGGGGAAGGTACTATGAGAAAGAACTGACCCAACAGCACCTAAAAGCAACACTAATTATGGAATATACACTGCACATTTCTGTAAACTGTACAACCTTGCATATAATCTTCACAAACACATTACAGCAAAATAGTTACATATTAGTGATTTTAGTTTCACTCTTTTATGTAGAACTGATTTTAAGGAAAGTTTATTAAAGGAAGATATTTTTTTCTAACCAAAAAAGCAATAGTGATCTAAAGGGCTTTGTGTTTGAAATGTAATACAATATAGATGTTAAACAGTAAGAATGTACCAAGAGGTAGAAATTGTTGTTATTAGGTGACATAAAGTCACTTATGCGCAATAGATCAAATGTTTGCCTTGTCCTGTGCCATCTTAACAACCTCTCTGTTTCTTTTAACCCCATTGTTGTAGTCATTGTGACAATATCTCATTGAAGTTCTGTCTCTCTACCTCTCACCCTACACCTTTCCCAACTCCCCAGGACTGTCCCCTCCTGTTAACATGTTTAGAGTATGTGAGACAAAGCTTCACCACCCTTGTCTTAGGAGGCCCCTGATTGTTCTTAATCCAGGGCAGATTTGCTTGCTCTTTTGACAGTCCACAGTGCAATTAATACTCTTTATCAACAGCACAATTCAAAGGCATCAATCAATTCTTCTTTGATCTTCTTTATTCCTTGTCCAACTTTCACATGCATGTGAATCAATTTAAAATACCATGGAATAGATCTATAACAGTTTAGTTTTTAAAATTACATACATGCCCTTTAGATTCAAATATGGCTATCAATTTCTTCGCTGCTTTTTCTATGGGTTTTTATTGTGAAACCAAGTAAAATGAAATTATTGTCAACTTCAATTTTTCTCTCTGTCTTGATGTTGCTTAATGGTCCAGTGAGGAATTTTGTCTTCTTGATGTCGAGGTGTAACCCATGGTGAAGATTTTGTTGTCTGATCTTCTTCAGTAGTACTTCAAGTCCTTTCAATTGTCAGCAAGCAAGGTTGTGTCATATGTGTAATGCAGTTTATAAGTGAGCCTTCTTCCAGTCCTAGTGGCTCATTCTTCTTCATAGAAATTATTGTTATTGTTAGATGCCAGCATGCAGATTGAATAGGTCTTGAGGAATAGTATAACCTTAATTAATGAACATGTTTCCTTTCCTGATTTTAAGCCATTCAATGTTACCTTCTGCTGTTTGGAAAACAGTTTCTTGGTCAATGAATAAATTCCACAGGAGCACAATTAAGTGGTCTGTGATTCCCAATCGTCTCAATGCTAGCTATAATTTGTTATGATCCACATTGTCAATGTCTTTGCATAATCGATAAAATGCAAATAAACCTAACTTATGGGGTTTACTTAAGGTAATCTGATAAGGCTTTGTATTAGACAATTGAACCAAGAGTTCTCATGTATTAGTTTGACTTTATTTACTCCTCCAAATGAAATTCAGAGTAGAAAGAAAACTGTTGATTACGTCAATGTGGAGGAAATCAAGATTCCTACTGATAGCTACTCAATGCCATTTATGTCAGTGAAGACTTTCTTTGTATGTATTTTCAATTGATTGCACATGATATTTGGACAGGTTTCAGTAGCTTCAGGGCTTTAGTTGATGACTTAAAAGTAGAAGGTACATAATAATCAACTTAAATTAATGAAACAAATTTACACTTTCTTTTCCTGTTACTGTGGTATTATTAAACCTAACCTATGATTTCTCCATCATTGATTTATATTAGCATTATACCAATAGTAAAATCAACAGTTTCAAATTATTGAACAGGGCAAAATTTCCCTTTTTGAAATTTCATAAGATATCTGCATTATGATAGAACTTTTAATTATATCTAAAGTTCAGTGCTTTACGTGTGTGAATTATTTGAATGGGTATTCTTTCTGCAGAAATGTGTACAAAATTCCACATGATGTAAATACACCTGAATTTCACTGCAGTGGAGTTCATTTAGCTCTTAAATTGATGAATATGAAGTAGTTCATATCAATTTTATTCTTGTAAAATTTAACTATTTTGTTATTACTCCTTTTGGAGAAGGATGAGCAGTCAACTATAGGTGGGTTTTGACTCTCAGGTATGCAATGCCCACAATAAGTAATAAAATTTGGTTCAGAGTGGACAAACCTGTTCGTTCTCCCGACAGTCAATGGTATATTTAATACTTTTCTACAGCACCACAGCTGAAAGTCATCAATTTTATTTCTATCATCCGTAGTCATTGTCCAGCTATCTGACACATAGCAAGCAATTGCTAAGACTATGGCCTGGATCAGGTACACCTCAGTCTCCAGACTTATTCTTCTTCAGTACTCTGGAGAGGTCCCTGACAGCTGACTTTCCCAATGCAATTCATCTCTTGATTTTCTGGCTGCTACTACCAAGAGTGTTGATTGTGGAGCCAAACAAACTAAAGTTGTTAACAATCTCAATCTCTTCACCATACATAATGATGCTGCCATTTGGTCCAGTGGTGAGAATCTTTTTTTTTTATGTTGAGCTTCAATCTATATTTAAGGCTACAGTCCTTGATTTTCTGCAGTAAGTGCTTCAGTATTCCTCAGTTTCAGCAAGCAGGGTTACATCATTTGCATAACCCAGGTTGTTGATGAATCTTCCACCAATCCTGATGACACACTCCTCCTCTTACAGACCAGCCTCCCAGATGATCTGTTCTGTACATATATTGAAAAGGTATGGAGACAGAATACATCCCTGGGATATACCTTTTTCGATTTTGAACCATGCTGTGTCTCCTTGCTCTGTTTTGATGACTGTCTCCTGGTCTAAGTATAAGTTTCACATAAACACATTCAAATGTTCTAGGATTCCCATTCTTCTCAGAGTCAGCCACAGTTTGTTGTGATCCACACAAACAGCTTTGCATAGTCAATGAAACAGATAGACATTCCTCTGGTACTTTCTGCTTTCAGCCTAGATAATCTTCAGCAGAATCGTGCTTGCATGTGATATTAATGATATTGTTCAATAATTTCTGCACTCTGTCTGTCACACATAAGTTCTTTCTTGTAATACCAATGTGTGGTTATTTTTTTCCTGGTGTCCTTTGTTGTTCTGCACTATAGTATGCTGTGCTCACTATCTCTGGGAACTTTAAGGAGTTTTATTTCCTTGTTATATACCTGACAAATCATCCAAGAAACACAGACTCCTCTTTATCAAACAGAAGCCGGTGATATCAGCATGGTAGTTAACCATGAAGTAATTAAAAAAAAAAAGGAAAGGAAACAAAAAAATTTTTAACCTAATTAAACCTAATGCAACCAAGTTAATTCTGATTCATGCTAACTCTGTATGACAGAATAGAACTGGTCATGTGGTTTCTGTGAATATTATAATTAATGTGGTGGAAAATAAGTGTGGTTGATTGATTGATAAAACAATATGCTTAGTAAACTACAACTAGTTGTTCTACTGTTGCTGTTAGGTGCCATCAAGTTAAGCATGAACCTATGAACAACAAATATGAACAAGTCCTTCTCCTGTTGCCAATCTCCTGACACTCTTGTGCTCATTGCTCCAGGCACTGCGTCAAGCCATCTTTTTGAGGATCTTCCTCTCTTTCACTGACCCTCCACTTTTTTATCATACTGACATGTACTAAAGGGCAGCCTACCTTACCAACATTCTCCAGTGCAATTTTTAGTCTCTTCTGTAATTAATTTGGACCTTTTCTTCCTCCTATGTCTTTGTAAAAACCTATTGCTTTATTCATAACCTTGAAGTCACTCTATAACTAATCTGGTCTTTGATTATTAGTGTTCAGTGTTTGGGGCCTATTCTGGAGATAATTTTTAAAATCAAGTGCGAAAAGATTCAAAGTCATATTTTGGTTTATATTAACTTATTTTAATTTTCTTTAGTTTCAATTTTAACTTGTACATGAGTAATTGATGATCTGTTCCACAGACCTGGCCTCGTTTTGAGTGCTGATATTGAACTTGTTAAACAATTCATTCCACAGATGTAATCAATATGATTTCTGTACAGTCCATCAGATGAAGTCCATGTGTAAAGTTTCCTCACATGTTTCTTATAAAAGATATTTGTGATGAATAAATCTTTGAAAGTACAGAATCTAATCATTCTATATCCACTTTAATTTCTGTCATCAAGACTGTAACATCCAACTACCATTGTTTCCTTACTTATTTCTAACTTTTGCATTTCAATTATCCATAATAATTGTCACAATTTCATGTTTGGTCAATTTCAGAGAGTAAAAGTTGGTGCATATATTTGAATAATAGTCATATTATCCTATTACTCACAATACTGTACTTGAGGATAGATCCTGAGTTGTGTATTCCACTATGAATGCAACACAATTCTTTGTCAGTTTTCATTTCCAGCATGAAAGAACATGTGGTTGTCTCATTAAAAATAACTTAGGTCAACCAATCTTAGTTGACTAATGCATAGAATGTTGATCTCCATGTGTTCCAAGCACCAGGAAGTCAAAATAAAAGGGAAAAATGCAGAAGCAAAAGAGGTGAATAGAAGATTTCAAAGGGAAGCTCAAGAAGATGAAACAAAGTGTTATAAGTTGTTGCATAATAAACTGGTGCTGGATAATAAAAAGGGAATTACTCATTTAGCCTTACATGGAGGCTCCAAACTGGAGATTCTTAGGCAGTTGTTGTTATTGTTGTTATGTGTTGTTGAGTCACTTGAGACTTATAGCAACACTATGTGCTACAGCCTTAAACCCTGCTCTATCCTGTGCCAATCACACTGCCTCTGACACACCTATCCCAAATACCCCAGTCACTGACTCAATCCACCTCATAGGTCTTCCCCTCTTGTGCCATCCCTTCACACTTCCAAGCATGATGTCCTTCTCCAAGGACCTGTCCCTCCTTACAACATGTCAAAAGTATGTCAGACGAAGCCCCAGAATCCTTGCCTCCAAGGAGCATCCTGGTTTAACCCTCCCTAGGATAAATCTGCTTGTTTTCCCAGCAGTCCATGGTATATCCAATACTCTTCTCTAGCACCACAACCTAAAGGCATCAATTCTCCTTCTATCCTCCCTAGTCATTGTCCAACTCTCTGATGCATAACAAGTGATTGCAAAGACAATAGCCTGTATCAGATGCAAATTAGTCTCCAGAGTGACACCATTGCTCTTCAGTACCCTACAGACTTTCCCATCTCAATATGGGTTTGTTTGGTGTTTGGTTTTTTTTTTTTGCTACTGGTGCCAAGAGTGTTGACCGTGTACCCAAACAAATTTTAAATACAAAGGCCCACTCACCAGGTCCTTATTGGTTGAAACAAGAGGCTTCCAGGTCACTTCCATTTGTTAATAAAAATGATCAATCAGCTTACAATTGGCTCTTAAATTAAAAAAAAAAAAGACCAAACAGTTCACACCTGACTTCAAATTAAATCAAAACAATCTATCTTCCCAAATCCAACTGCTTCACAGGGAAAATCTGATCAGGCTATATATAGTCTTTCTGATCCCTTACTGTACATCTGAAAGCTAGACATTGAATAAGGAAGACAGAAGAATTGATGCATTTGAGCTGTGGTGTTGGAGAAGAGCAATGGACATCCCATGAACTGCAAAATAACAAACAGAAAAGAACAAATGAACAAAAAAATATATGTCATAGAGAAGGGAGAGCTGGAGTGCTTGTTGAAGGCCAGAGTGATGGTACTTTGGGCATGTTGTTGAAAGGTTATTCCTTGGAGAGGGACATGATGCTAGGAATGGTGAAGAGTCGGCAAAAGAGAGGAAGACCCTCAACCAAGAAGACTGACATAGTGACTGTTGCAACAGACTCTAGTGTGTCAGGAAGTGTGAGGATGGCACAGGATAGAACACAGTTCAGATCCACTGTTAGTAGGGTCGCCATGAGTTGTACCCAACTTGACAGTACCTAACAACAACAACAACAACTCTCTTGCCATTTCCCAAGTTGAAATAACTGAAAAACAAATTCAAGACTTGAGTTGTAATACTGTTGTTGTTGTTATGTGCCATTGAGTCGCTTGCGACTCATAGTGACCCCATGTACAAGAGCCCTAAATGCCATTCTATCCTGTGCCAACCTCACCGTCTCAGACACTCATTCCCACCACTCCACTCATAGAATCAATCCATCTCATCAAGGGTCTTCCTCTCCTGTGCTGCCCCTCCACTCTGCCAAACATGATGTCCCTCTCCAAGGACCAATGCCTCCTTGCAACATGCCCAAAATATGTCAGACTAACCTTCAGAATTATTGACTCCAAAGAGCCTTCCGGGTTTACCCTCTCCAGGACAAACCTGTTTGTTCTCCTAGCAGTCCATGGTATATTCAAAACCCTTCTCCAGCGCCACAGCTCAAAGGCATCAATTCTCTTAATATCAACCCTATTCACTGTCCAACTCTCTGATGCATAGCATGTAATTGCAAAGACTATAGCCCGGATCAGGCACACCTTAGTCTCCAGTCTGACGTCATTGCTCTTCAGTACTCTTGAGAGGTCCCTCACAGACGACTTTCCCAATGCAATTCATCTCCTGATTTCCTGGCTGCTGTTATCAAGAGTATTGATTGCGGAGCGAAGTAAACTAAAACTGTTAGCTATCTTAATCTCTTCACCATCCATACTGATGCTGCCCATTGGCCTAATGGTGAGAATCTTTGTTTTCTTGAGCTTCAGTCCATATAAGAGGCTGCAGTCCTTTATCTTCTGCAGCAAGCACTTCAGTTCCTCCTCAGTTTCAGTAAGCTGGGTGTGTCATCTGCATAATCTGTAGGTTGTTGATGATTCTTCCACCAATCCTGATGCCACATTCCTCCTCATACAGCCCAGCATCTGGATGATCTGTTCTGCATACAGATTGAAAAGGTATGGAGACAAAATACATCCCTGACAGACTCCCTTCTTGATTTTGAACCATCCAGTGTCTCCCTGCTCTGTTCTGACGACTGCCTCTTAGTCCAAGTATAGGTTTCACATTAGCAAAATCAAATGTTCTGGGATTCCCATTCTTCTCAGAGTCAGCCATAGCTTGTTGTGATCCACACAGTCAAAGCCTTTGCATAGTCGATGAAGCACAGATAGACACTCTTCTGATATTCTCTGCTTTCTGCTAAGATCCATCTAACATTAGCTATAATATCCCTAGTACCATGACCTCTTCTAAAGACATATTGTTCCAAACATTTTTGGATAATTTTCAGCAGAATCTTGCTTGCATGTGATATCAATGATATTGTTCAATAAATTCCATATTTGCTGGAGAAGCTCTATACCAGCCGTGAAAACCAGGCCGGGTGCTGATTGTGGGACAGACCATCAACTACTCATATGCAAGTTCAAGATGAAGTTGAGGAAAATTAAATCAAGTCCATGGGAACCAA
>NW_006399872.1:10237212-10241287 GCF_000299155.1 Elephantulus edwardii
TGAAGCTGTGAACAATCTCAATCTCTTCGCCATCCATCCTGATGCTACTGATTGGTCCAGTGGTGAGAATCTTTGTCTTCTTGACATTGAGCCTCAATTCATACTGACGGCTGCAGTCTCTGACCCTCTGTAGTAAGTGCATGAGGTCCTGTTGTACATAGGGTCACTATAAGTTGCAAGCGACTTGACAACACATAACAACAACAACTATAGTTTTAAATAAAATATTATACTACTAATAAGTTACAGGCTGATTTCCAAAATTTTGATTGTACACGATTTCTTTGTAAGTAAACAGCCTCAACAACTGCTCTTTTTTTGTTGTCATTGTTGTAATAAACATTTCTATCATACACTTTTACCAACTTAATTTTTAACAAATTTGTAACTTCTTTAATCACAACTACAATATTCTTCTGTGGAACCTCCATCAATATTTTCAATGCCATTAAAATTTGTTCTCTCACTCGCCATACCCCTGGTTTGTTATTGTTGTTGATTGCCTTCTAGTCAAGCAAGACTCATAGTGACCCTATGAACAAAAGACTTGAAGCTCCTCTACAACAACATTTATCAAATCATAGAGTTTTCAGAGGTATGCTGTTTAGGAAGTGAATGCCACTCCTGCTTCCAAATAATCAGTAATAAACTTTGTCCTCAGTCATTTAATTTTTGGGTTTTATATTAAAAAAGAATACAAACCCAACTAACAGAAAATACTTGTCATTTAGTAATTAGTTTATTTCACTTAGTAAAATACCTTCTAGGTCGTTGATAATGTAGCATATATCAAGTCATTATTTCTCCTACCGGCTGAGTGGTACCTATTGCATATATATATGCCACGTTTTGTTTATCCACTTGTCAGTTAATAGACATTTTCATTATTTATATAGAGATAAAACATTGAAAGTAGTTTGCAAAAAATAATAAATTAGATTTTTCTCCTAACATATAAAACAATAATGAGAGTTTTGTTATGTAACACCATTGCCAGAAATTTTTATTATAGAGTTTAGGTTTTTATTTTGAAATTTTGACTATAGATGTGTCATAATATCTTACTGCTACAATATTAATTTCCCTAATGACGATGTGCGAAATGCTGGAGTTAGAAAGCAAAATGGAAGGAAAATCTGCCTTTAGGTACCTCTCCAAAGTGCTGAAGATGTCAGTGTAGAGACTAAAATGCACCTGATCCAGGCCAGAGTCTTCACAATTACTTGATATGCCTCAGATAGCTGGACAATTGAATAAGGATGACAGAAAAATTGATGCTTTTGAGTTGCGGGGCTGTAGAAGAGTATAGAATATACCATGGTCTGCCAAGAGAACAGAGCTGTCATGGAGACAAGGATTTTAAGACTCTGTCTCACATAGTTTGGGCATGTAGCCAGGAGTATCCAGTCTTTGCAAAAGGATATCATGCATAAAAGTATGGAGGTACTGCACAGGAGAGTAAGACCCTGGATGAGATGAATTGACACAATAACAAGGGTAGTGAGGATAGGAGTATCAGAGACAATGCGATTGGCTCAAGAAAAAGCAGGAATTAGAGCTATTGTGCTTAGGGTTGGTATGAGTCTTAGTTGACTCAATGGCACATAACAACAATAACGATGCCAGTTTGAGGACTAATGTGCATCTGATTCAGGTCAGTCTTTCCTATCACTTGCTATATTGTTCAGAGAGATGGACAATGAATAACAATGCAAGAAGAAGAATTAATGTCTTTGAGCAATGGTGTTGGAACAAAGTACAGAGCACCCCAGGGAATACCAAAAGAACAAACAAATTTGTCTTGGAGAAAGTTCACTCAGAATGCTCCTTGGAGACAAAAATAACCAACAACAACAACAACAACAAACCCCCAAAACTTCATCTCACCTACTTTGAGTATGTGGCTGTTATTGTTTTAATGTGCTGTCAAGTTGTCTGCGACTCACAGCGACCCTATGTACAGCAGTTCTGAAGCCTGCCCTCTCCTGAGCCAGTCTAATACACCTACTCCCATTGCCCCAGTTACTGTTTCAGTCCATCTCATTGGAACAGTCCCTACTGGCCGTACATCAAAATATGTGAGACAGAGCTTCAAAATCCTGGACTCCAAGTAGAAACTTGGTTTCACACTCTCTAAGACAGACCTATTTGTTTTCTTCATTGTCCATGGTATGTTCACACTCTTCTCCAACACCACAACTCAAAGGCATCAATTCTTATGTCATCCTTAGACATTCACTGTCCAGCTCTCTGATGCATAGAAAGTAATTGCAAAGACCATGGCCTGGATCAGGTGCACTTTAGTCTCTAAACTGACATCATTGCTTTTCAGTACTCTGGCGAGGTTCATGAGAGCAGATTTTCCCAGCGCATTTTGTCTTCTGATTTCCTGACTGCAGGTGCCAAGAATGTTTATTGTAGAGTCGAGCAAGCTATGACTGTTAACAACCTCAATCTCTTCTCCGTCTATTATGGTGCAGCCAATTGGCCCAGGAGTGAGAATCTTTGTCTTCTTGATGTTGAGCTTTAATCCATATTGAAGACCACAGTCCTCGACATTCTGTGGCAACCGTTTCTTGTTCTCCTCAGTTTCAGCAAGTAAGGTTGTGTCGTTTGCATAATGTAAGTTGTTGTTGAGTCTTCCTCCAAGCCTGATACCACATTCTCCTCATAAAGCCCAGTCTCCTGAATGATCTGTTCTGCATATAGATTGAAAAGTTATGGAAATAGAATCCACCTCTGATGCCCTTCTTTCCTAATTTTGAATGATACACTTTTTTCTTGCTCTGTTCTAAAGACTGTTTCCAGGTTTTGCATGAGCACAATCGACTCACATGGAACCAGCATGTAAGAAATTCAACTACATGTTGCTTTGAACAGATCTAATGTCAATAACGTCTTTCAAATGTTACAGAACAAAGTTGTTGTTATGACTATGACTTATAGCGACTCTAGGAACAACAGCTCTGAACCTTACCCTATCCTGAGCCAATCACACCAACTCCAATCACTGTAGTAATCTATTTTTTTCTAGGGTTTTCCTTTCTTGTGCTGCCCTTCTACCCTTCAAAGCATGATGTATTTGTCCCTTTGTGACTGAAATATTTTACTCAGCATAGCGTCCTCCAGGGGCACGAATTTTTAATAATATTGCTTGAGTTCCTTGTTTTTCAATGCAGCATAGTCTTCCATCGTGTGAATATACCACAGCTTCTCTATCTGTTGATTTGTTGATGGGCACTTAGGTTGTTTCCAACTCCTTGCCATTGTGAACAAAGCCGTGATGAACATGGGTGTGCATATATCTACTTAGATGGGAGTTATGGTCTCTTTAGAATAAATATTTTTGAATGATGGTGTTGGTGAAGAATAGTGAATGTATTACAGACTGCCAAAGAATAAACAAATTTCTCTTGGATTAAGTATATCCAAAGTACTCTTTAGAAGTCCTGGAAGAGAACACCATGGCAACGTAAAAGGTCAGTACAATACAGGAAGAACTTCAACAAATGGCTAGCAGCAAGGTACTTAAGCATAGAAGAGATTGTCAGGGATTTTGAGGATTGAGTAGAGTTTTATTCTGTTGTAATGAGGGTCTCCGTGAGCTGAATAAAATGCAACAGTACCTAACAATAGTATTTTACATACAATTTTCTATTGATGTGAAAATATATGTATTATGCTTCAAAATTCAACATAGATTATGTGAAACCAATTACATCAGCAACATGCAGCCATCATCAGTGTCTGTTACCACGTTTCCTTCATCAAAAAAAAAGCCAACATACAGGATTTCTTTAGGTCATATTTTCAACCACTATGTTAGTGGCCTAAGGACATGTAATTAACAAACAAAAATTCTGATTTTTTTACCTAAATGTGTCAAGTTTCAAAAGAGAGCAATTTACAAAAAGACTTGGAAGAGATGTAAACATGGCAAGAAATTAACAGTATTGTGAGCCTTTTCTGGAGGTGAGGTCCTTAGGGTCAGTTTGGATAAATGAGTACATATATACACACAAATACATATATATATGTATATGTGTATATATGTGTGTATGTGTATATAAATATA
>NW_006399872.1:10241387-10243272 GCF_000299155.1 Elephantulus edwardii
ATATAGTCTCTTGGAAGTTGAGTGGTGTGTGACAATAGATTATAGCACAAAAATCTTATTTTGAAATCCCAAGATAAGATTGTAAATTTTGGAAGATGATAAAGTCCAGAAGATACACTGAAAGGACGTTTTACAAGAAGAAATAAAAAAAAAAAAAGAAGAAATGCATGTTAAATTTATTGGACCAATGATGACAAAATTGGTAGGAAGAGTAGAATCTAGATTCCAAATGCTCACTAAATATGGAAAAAGGAGACGGGCCAGTCAATGATAGATACAAAAATAAGAAGCAGATGCTATAGTTCAAAATTTAAAAAAGAAATAAACTTAGGGACTCAAATGAGGAGAACTTTTGAGTAAGTATCCAAAGTAATGAGATAGAAACTTCATTGAGTAAAGAAAATTAAAATGCACCTATTTCCTTGCTATAAAATACAGTTTCCTTTGAGGGCTTTTTGAGCCAAGTGGTATCTTTAGAGGAGAGTTAGATTATGGTTAGAGGTAGGAGTTGGATGGAATAGAAAGATGTATGTATTGTTGAGAAGTTTCTTTGAAATAAGATGGAGACGGTTATCGTAAAATGTTTCTGTAAAAAATGTTGAGGTTGAATCAGAAAGTGAATGATAACTGTGGGAGGGAGAAGATATAAATTAGATGGAAGGGTTTGCAAAGTGGATTATAAATCAAGGGCAATAGAAAGGCTAGGAATACAGTGGATGATGGGAAATACTTGAAAGTAACTAACTAGCTTCAGGGTTCCAGCTGGGGCTTTGATGACAAGTTTTTTTGTTGCTGCTACAAACTTGGACCCAGGTACTCTGTGAGAGCTGAACAAGAGGAGAATGGGAAAATTAATATGTAGGGCTACATATGAAAGACAAAACTTTGATAAAATGAAGATTGACCTAAGTGAAATAGTTTAAGAGGACACAGTAATTTTGAGAGAAAGAAAGGTAAATAATACAATTTTTGTTGTATAAATAAAAAATTAATGTTAGTTGTTGACTTTATAGCTTATAAAATGACTTTTCCCTAAAGATACTTTTTTTTTTTAAGGAGTCTGTTCCGTTGTTAAGGGGATAACAAAAATGACTTGAACTATCTCAAGACAGTTGATTATTCAGAGAAAATTCTCAAAATCTAATAAAATTTCTGTTAGCTATTTTCACAGAAAAATAGGGAAGGTTTATATCCTAGTATTTTCTTATTCTGAGCATATGAAAATGTCAGAGATTATTTAGGAAATTGGGAAGAGTAGAGGTTTGGCTTTGAATTAAGCGTACTGGCCTCCCACCTTTGAGTGAGTCATCACTGGGATAACTAACCCTTTTATCAAGTGGTTCTTTGAGAATGACTTTTATACTTGCCAGAAGGCACCACTGATGATAGATTTTTTTTTTCCTATTGCAAGCCACCTTCACCTTTAGGCTTCTGTCAGAAAAGTCAAATACAGTGTTTGACTGTAACGTTCTTTAAACTCATTTTACCTTTGTAATTGATGGGGTGATATATATTAGAAAGATTAGCCAAAGTGTGCTCCCAGAAGTCTAGAGATGGTCATTATCTTAACGACGAATGAGTTTTTATTTAGAAACATTGAGAAATACACATGCAATTATTGCTTATTGTTGTTGTTGTTATGTGCCGTCGAGTCGTTTGTGACTCATAGCGACCCTAGGTACAACAGCTCTAAACCATGCTCTATCCTGTGCCAATCTCATTGCCTCTGACACACCCATCCTGATTACCCCAGTCACTGAATCAATCCAGCTCATAGAGGGTCTTCCCCTCCTGCGCTGTCCCTCCATTCTACCCAGCCTGATGTCCCTCTCCAAAGACTTGTCTCTCCTTACAACATGTCCAAAGTATGCCAGGCGAAGCCCCA
>NW_006399872.1:10243372-10260274 GCF_000299155.1 Elephantulus edwardii
CATTGTTTTACAAACACTCCCCCAGGTCCCCTCCACCATGCAGCCCTCGCTCTAGTCTCCTGTGATGACAGAAATACCCAGTTACATCTCTCTTTTAGACAGTTCTCTCCCTCCTCTGTTTCCCCACTAAAATTTCAAAACCATCTCAGGAACAGGTTTGAGGACTTGAACACCAATGAGCATAGACCAAATGAGCTCTGAGAGGATACCAAGAAAATTGTCCATAAATAATGCAAAGGATCATTACAAAGGCTGAAGAAGAAGAAAAGACCAAGATGGATGTCATATGGGACTCTGAGTATTGCATTAGAGCACTGAGAAGCCAAAGCTAAAGGAAGAAATAAAAAAATCAAAGAGCTGAACAGAAAATTTCAAAAGGCCGCTCGGGATGACAAAGCAAGATACTATCATGAAATGTACAGAGAGCTGGAGTCAGAAAATCAAAAGGGCCAGGCTCGTCAGTGTTTCTTAAGCTGAAGGAGCTGAAAAACAAATTCAAGCCATGGGTGGCAATACTTAAGGATACTTTGGGTAGAATGTTGAATGATCCAGGAAGTATCAAAAGAAGATGGAAGGAGTACACAGAGTAACTCTATCAGAAGAAATTGGCTGACACAGAGGAATTTAATGGAATAACATATGAGCAAGAGTCTATGGTGATGAAGGAGGAAGTTCAAATTGCTCTGAAGGAATTGGCAAAAAACAAGGCTCCAGAAGTTGATGGCATACCAATTAATTTATTTCAACAAACAGACGCTGCCCTGGATGTGCTCATTAAGTTGTGCCAGGAAATCTGGAGGAGAGCCAACTGGCCAAGTGACTGGAAGAGATCGGTTATAATACTAAGAGATGTATTAAAATCTTAAGTGATTCAGAAAACAACAAAAGAAGGAAGGAATACACAGAGTCACTATCAAAAATAATTAACTCAAACTAAAAAAAATTAGGAAATACTACTTAAAAAGAACAAATGATATCAAAAAGAGAAGTTCAAGCTACACTAACAGCATTGGCAAAAAAAAAATTAAGAACCCAGGAATCCGTGTGATACCAATTGACAGGTTTCAATTTACATATGCAGCCTTTGGTATTTATTACAGGAAGTTTAGTTGGCCAAGATCCATATCAGATCTTAGAAGAGATCCATATTTGTTCTTGTTGTTTGTTGTTAAGTGTGTTGAGTTGCAGGCGACCTTATGAAGGAGAGTTCTCAATGCTTGGGTGCCTTTTATCCTCTCTCCAGGTTCATAGGGTTTCCAGAGGCAAGCTATTACAGAAGTGGATGCCACTCCTCCTTCCACGCTTGTTTTAGTCAGGGAGCTCCACCCCACTCTCTGTCCACACTGGGTAGCCAGCCATTAACGCATTTGACACATCAGTGTCACAGTGTTCAGCCTCACAGCAACCACAAGTGACCATTGTATGGCAACTTGTACACCAGGGCTATACGACCCAGAGGAATGTCTGAACAAAAACAATGAAAGACACGCCCGAAGGCCGCAGATTAAAAGTCACCCACCTTTGGCTTGGTAGCATCACTTTCTATCCACTGGGCCAGCTGATCTCTCTCTCTACGTTGATGTTATTGTTGTTAAGTGACATTGAGTCACAGACGAGGAGTTTATTTTTAAATATGACATTTCTAACCATTGCTTGACTTTGCTATGTACATGGGCAGGGATATATGAATGGAATGTGTTAGTTTATCCACAAGGGATTGGGTATCTACTATTTCCAAAGGAATTGGCCAATCTCAACAATCTACAAGAGCATTGGCTAGTCTCACCAAGAAATTGAATATCACTAGCCAGAAGAATCAGAACTCTCCTCTCCAAAGAGGGAAGAGACCTTCTCCACCCTAGTGAAGAGAAGGCAGGAAAATGTAGGACATGTTTCAAGATGGCAGCAGTGTCATGGTTGAATTAAAGAATTGGTATGAAATAAGCCTTTGGCTACCAGAAAGTAGAGGGAGAAACCAAAATTGTCGTCAGGACTGAGAACTTCCTTGAATAATTGAGTAAAAAGCCAGTTTTGGAAGGAATGAGAGCTTTGTTGAAAAATTGAGAAGGGAAGCCAAACTTGGAAACAGTTAGAGCCACAAGGCTCCAGGCTGATGTGCCTTTACGCACATTTCTGGAACAATTTTGACTGTATTCTGTTATTAATTTAGATTATAACCTTTTAACTCCCCCAATATGGCTCTGTGTTATCTGTAAGCTTTTAGACAGATTTTAGACAAAGTCATGGAATAAGGTTGATGTTAAGATGAGTAGAAAGAGGCATGAGAGCATGGGCGACATGTCTGACCTCATGGGAATTGCTTTTGTGTTATTAATGCTGTGAATGGGGACAGTTCCCCCCTGTGAAGTTGGTAAAGATCAGATATGGCATTCCTCATGTTATCCTTGCTCTTTTTATAGTTCATATTCTGAAAAAAGGGGATCCAACAGAATGTGGAAATTATTAAACATTATTACTTACATCACATGCCTGCAAAATATTGCTGAAGATCATAAAAATATGGTGAGAAAAGTACATTGCGGGAACTGTCAAGTTCAAATTGGATTTAGAAGAGGCTGTGGCACCAAGGATGTCATTGCTAATATCATATAGAGTCTGTCTGAGATCATAGAAAAACAGAAGAATGTCTATTTGAGTTTTTTTACAATGCAAAGGCATTAGACTGTGTGAGCAATAACAAATTATGGTTAACATTGAGACAAATGAGATTTCCAGGACACTTAATTATACTCATGAAATCTACCTAGATCAAGAACCTGTTTTCCAAATAGAGCAAGGGAATATTGTGTGGTTTAAAATCAGAAGTGTGTCAGGGTTGTACTTTTTATCTATATTTATTCAACCTGTATGCTGAACAAATCACTTGAGAAGCTGAACTCCAGAGAAGAATGTGGCATTAGGATTGGAGGAAGAGTCATTAACAACCTCAATCATGCAAACGATACAGCCTTGCTTGTGGAAATTGAGGAGGACTGAAATTCAACTACAGAAAATAAAAGGCTACTTCAGTATGGATTGCATCCCAACATCAAGTAGATAAAAATTTTCAACCCTTGACAGTTAAATTCAACAACTCATTTTACATGGATTCACAATCAACACTTTTGGCACTAATAGTCAAGAGGTCAGTAGATGTATTGCATTGGGAAATTTTGCTTTAAGGTATCTCCAAAGTACTGAGGAGCAATGATGTCAGTTTGAAGACTAATATGAGCCTAATTCAGGCTTTGGCCTTTTCAATCACTTGCTATGCATCTGAGAGCTGGACAGTGATTAAGTTTGACAGAGAACAATTGATACCTTTGAACTTTGATGTTGGAGAAGGGTACTGAATATCCAATGGTCTGATAAAAGAACAAATAGATACGTCTTGAAGAAAACACCCCCAGAATGATTTGTAGAGGCAGAGATGACAGAGCTTCAACTCATGTACTTTGGGCATGTTACAAGGAAAGGCAATTCCTTGAAGAAGGACATCATGCTTGGAAAGGCGAAAAGGTCAGAGATAGAGAAGATCATCTACAAGATGAAGAGACACTGTGATTGCAGTAATGGGTATAAGTGTGCCAGAGATGATGAGGATGGCACAGAATAGAATAGGATTTCTCTGTTGATTATACATCACTATGAGTCAATATCAGCTATGAAAACTAGGCCAGGTGATGATTGTGGAACAGACCATCAACTACTAATATTAAAGTTTAAACTGAAGCTAAAGAAAAACAAATCAAATCCACAACAACCAAAGCTCTTGACATCAAGTCTATCCCACCAGAATTTAGAGACCATACCAGGAGCAAGTTTGAAGCCTTGAACATTATTGAGCAAGGACCAGTTGACTATGAATGCAAAAAGTCCCTGTAAAGATAGAAGAGAAAAAAAAAAGACCAAGATGGATGTCAGAAGAAACTCTGTATACTGCACCAGAGTGCAGACAAAACAAAGCAAGGAGAAAAGTAAGAAGTTAAGGAGCTGAACAGAAGATTTCAAAGGGCAGCGCAAGAGGACAAAACAGTGTTAGAGTGAGATGTGCAAGGAGCTGGAGTTGGAAAATCAAAAGGGCTGAACTTGTTTGGCATTTCTTTTCTTTTTTCTATATTCTTTTTTAAATACTAGTTTACTTATAAAATTCAAATACAATTTTTGAGAATAGATTTTTACAATTTCCCTAAGCGCCCACCCATCAAATTGTACAACTCCATGATTAATCCTCCCCTCCAGCTGCATATCCTCATTGCTGTGCTTCTACCCTCCTCCACCCTCCTTGGATCCTTACACTCTTTCTACAATAATGATTTTGTACAGTATTTGTCCTCATGGAGCTGAGTTAGTTCACTCAGTATAATGCTCCCCAGTGCCTCCCAAGTTAGGTAATAACTTACAAAATCATAGCTCCTGTGTACTGCATAGTACTTCCTTGTGTGAATGTAACATAATTTCTAAATCCATTCATTTGTGGTTGGACATCAGGGCTGTTTTCATGTTTTTGCAATGGTGAAAAATGCTGCCATAAACATTGGTGTACAAATTTCTGTTTGTGCCTCAGTTCTTGTTTTCTCGGGGTATATTCCAAGTAGTGGACTAGTTGGTTCATATTGAATTTCTATGTTCAGCTGTTTGAGAAAATCCCAAACTTCCTTCCAGAATGGTTGTACCATTTTACAATCCCACCATTACAATCTCACCAATAATGTATAAGAGTTCCTTTCTCGCCACATCCTCTCCAACTTTTATTACTCATTGCCCTGTTAAACTTTACCACTGCTACTGGAATGAGATGGTACCTCATTGTGGTTTTTATTTGCATCTCTCTTCTTATTGGCCAGTAATTCTTCAAGTGTCTGTTGCTTTTGAAATGTCTTCCTTTGTGAAAATTCCTTCTATGTCCTTTGCCCATTTTGTAATTTGGGTTATCAGTCTTTTCTTGTGTAGGCCCAGGAGTATTCTATAAATTTCTGTTATAAGACTCTTGCCTGAGATGGTATTACCAAATACTTGTTCCAAGCCTGTAGGTTTTCTTTTCACAAGAAGGAGTGTTTCCATAGTCATTCTTTGAGGTAAGCATAACCCTAATACCAAAACCAGGCAAAGACATTACTAAGAAAGAAAACTACAGACCAATATCTCTCATGAATATAGATGCAAGAATCCTAAACAAAATTCTAGCCAATAGAATCCAAAAGCACATAAAAAATTAATTCGCCATGACCAAATGGGATTCATAACAGATATGCAAGGATGATTCAACATAGGAAGAACAATCAACATAACTCACCACATTAACAAAGCAAATAACAACCATATGACTTTAGTAATTGACACAGAAAAGTCATTTGACAAAATTCAAAATCTCTTCCTGATAAAGACACTCAGCAAAATCGGAATAGAAGGGAATTTCCTCAACATAGGGAAAAGTACATATGCAAAGCTAAGAAACAATATAATTCTCAATGGAGAAAGACCAAAAGCATTTTCCTTGCAAACAGGGACCAGGCAAGGATGCCCACTGTCACCATGTTTATCCAATATTGTATTGGAAATGTTTGCTAGGGTATTACAAAAAAAGAAGGGAAAAAAGATATCTAGCTTAGCAAAGTGACGGTTAAACTGTTGCTAAAAGCAGATGATATGATAGTATACACAGAAAACTCCAAAGACATGGCATTTCTTAACCTGAAGGAACTAAAGAAAAGATTCAAGCCTTGAGTTGCCTTAAGGATGTTGAAGGCAGAATGTTGACTCAGGAAACATCAATAGCAAGTGTAAAGAGTACATGGAGGCACTATATCAAAAAGAATTGGCTGACACAGAAGAATCTCATGAAACAACCTATGATTAACAGCCTATGGTGAGGAAGGAGGAAGTTCAAGCTGCTCTGAAAAATTGGCAAAAAGCAAGGTCTCAGGAGTTGATGGAATATCAATTGACATATTTCAGCAAACAGATGCTGCTCTGGATGTGATCTCCAGGTTATACCAAGAAATGTGGAGGATAATTACCAGGCCACCTGACTGGAAGAGATCTATACTTATTCCCATTTAAAAAATAAAAGTTGACTGAATAGTGTGGAAATTATCAAATGATATCATTAATAACACAGGAAAATAAGATCCTTATGAAGATTATCCAAAAACAATTGAAACAGTACATCAGCAGAGAACTGCCACATGTGCAGGCTAGGTTTAGAAGAGACAGTGGCTCTAGGTACATCATAGCCAATGTCATATGGATCTTGGCTGAAAGCAGAGAACCAGAAGAATGCTTGTCTGTGTTCCATTGACTATGCAAAGACATTTGACTATGTGGACTCCAACAAATTGTGGCTAACCTTGAGAAGACTGGGGATCCCAGAACACTTACTTGTGCTCATGTCACACTTATCCTTGGATCAAGAATCAGTAGTTCGAACACCAGGGAAACACTGCTTGGTTCAGGATCAGGAAAGGTTTGCAACAGGAATGTATCCTATCTTCGTACCAACCTATATGCAGAACAGATCATTCGGGAGGTTGGACTTTCTGAGGAGGAATATAGCATCAAGATTGGAGGAAGATTCATTAACAACCTGAATTATGCAGATGACACAACCTTGCTTGCTGAAATTGAAGAAGACATAAGGTTTTTTACTGTAGATGGTAAAAAAATGTAGTCTTCAATATGGATTGAAGCTCCTCATCAAGAAAAGAAAGATTCTCACCACTAGTCCAGTTAGCAGCTTCATGATGGGTGGAGAAGAGATTGAGACTGTTGATGATTTTAGCTTGCATAGTTCCATAGTCAATGCTCTTAGTTAGCACCAGGAGTAAGGAAATCAAAAGACAAATAAATTGCCTTGGGAAAGTCTGCTGTCTGGAACCTCTCCAAAGTACTGAAAAGCAGTAATGCAACAATGTCAATGTGGAAACTAAGGTGCTTCTGATCCAGACCATGGTCTTGGCAATTACTTATGCATCTGAGAGCTAGACAATAACTAAGGATGATAGAAGGCTTTGTGTCTTTGAGTTGTGGTGCTGGAGAAGAGTGTTGATCATACTGTAGATTGCCAGGGAACAAATATGTGTGTCCTGGATAGGATGAAACCAGGTTGCTCCCTGGAGGGAAGGATTGTGAAGCTCTGTCTCACATACTTCAGGCATGTGGCCAGGAAGGGTAGTACTTGGAGAGGAACATCATGCTTGGAAGGGTGTAGGGATAATGCCAGAGAGGAAACCCAGGATGAGACGAATGACTCAGTGACTGGAGAAATGGGAGTGAGTATGTCAGAGACCATGAGGTTGGCTCAGGATAGGGCAGATTTCAAAACTAATGTACATAGAATTTCTATAAGTGACAGACGACTCGATGGAACATAACAATAACAATTTGAGCCATACCGGAGTTTACAGCACCTAACAAAAACAACAATCAACATACTCAGAATATGTGAGGCATAGCTTCACCATCTTACCTCTAAGGAGCACTTCTCTTGCACTTTCCCCCATACCTATCTGTATGTTCTGGTAGCCTAGTAGTAATAACTTACACTGGAATATCAAAGACATGTTATTCAAAATAACATGGGAGAAGGATACTGTACAACTTTCTGCCTCTGAAAATCCTCTGGAGGGTCAGCAATGAGTTGGTTTTGACTCAACAGTACACAATAACAACATCTGTTTATTCTTTTGATTGTCCGTGGGGTATTCAGTACATCATCCCAACATCCCAACTCCGTGGTATCAATTCTTCTTCTGTCATCCTTATTCATTATCCAGTTCTCAGATGCATAGTAAGTGATTGGAAAGGCCATGACCTGAATTAGACACACTTTAATCTTCAGACTGAAGTCATTGCTTCTCACTAATTTGGAGAAGTCCCTGACAAATGACTGTCCCAATGTGTTTCTTGTTTTCCTGACTGCTTGTACAACGGAGGCTATTACGAATCCAAGTAAATTGAAATAAAGCATTGACAATTTCAATCTTTTTTCCATCTATCATAATGTTGTTTACTGGTAAAGTGTTAAGTTTTGTTTTCTTGATATTGAGATGCAATTTTGAATATTGAAGATTGTAGTCCTTGATCTATTGAAGCAAGCATTGAGTCTTCTTCACTTTAAATAAGGAAAACTGTGTCATGTGCATAATGGAGGTTGTTCATGAATCTTTCTTCAATCTTGATGCTCATTCTTTTTCAGAGAATTTAGCTTCTTGAATATTTGGTCAGCATACAGATTTAACATGAATGGACAAAGGATACAGCACACTTTTCATGCCCACTTTTTATGATTTTAAACCATGCAATGTTCCCTTGTTCTGTTTGGGCAACAGCTTTTTGGTCTAGGTATAGGTTTCATATGAACATAATTAAGTATTCTGGAATTTCTATTCTCAATATTACACTTTGTCTGTTATGATTAACACAGTCAAGCGTCTTTGCATAGATAATTAAACACAAACAGATAAAAATAAAACACAATGAGATTCTTTTGGTTTTCTATGTTTCCAGCCAGCATCTATCTGACACCAGCAATGATCTCTGGTGCCACACCTCATTTAAACTCAACTTGAACTTTTAGAAATTCTCTCAATGTACTGTTTCAGCTGGTTTTGTATGATCTTCAGCATTATTTTGCTTGCACGTGATATTAATGATAGTGTTTCATAATTTCCACTACTCTTGTATCACCTTTCTTGAAAAAGGTAACAAATATGAATCTCTTCTTGTTAGTTAACAAAGCAACTGTCTTCCGAATTTCCTAGCGTAGACTGGTGAACATGTCTGATTGGTGAACATGTCTAGGGCTGCACAAGTTATTTGAAACATGTCAATTGACATCCCATCAATTTTAGGTGCCTTATTTATTGGCAATGCTTTCATTGCAGCTTGAACTTCCTTCTTCATTACCATTGCCTCTTCTTCATATGGTGGTTGTTGTTGTTGTTATATGCAGTCGAGTTGCTTGTGACTCATAGCGACCCTATGTACAACATCCCTAAACTCTGCTCTGTCCTGTGCCAATCGCACCGTCTCCGATAAACCCATCCCAATTATCCCAGTCACTGAATCAATCCACCTCATAGGGGGCGTTCCCCTTCTGTGCTGTTCCTCCACCCTACCAAGCATGATGTCCCTCTCCAAGGACCTGTCCCTCCTTGCAACATGTCCAAAGTATGTTAGACGGAGCCTTAGAATCCTTGCCTCCAAGAAGCAGCCCAGTTTGACGCTTCTCAGGATGAATCTGTTTGTTTTCCTGGCAGTCCATGGTACCCTCAATACTCTTCTCCAGCACCACAGCTCAAAGGCATCAATTCTCCTATGATCCTCCTTAGTCATTGTCCAACTCTCTGATGCATAACAAGTGATAGCAAAGACCATAGCCTGTATCAGACACACCTTAGTCTCCAAAGAGATACCATTGCTCTTCAGTACTTTGGAGCGGCCCCTAACAGCAGACTTTCCTATGGCAATACATCTAATTTCCTGGCTGTTGGTGCCAACAGTGTTGACTGTGGAGCCAAGCAAACTGAAGCTGTGAACAATCTCAATCTCTTCACCATCTATCCTGATGCTGCCAATTGGACCAGGGGTGAGCATCTTTGTCTTCTTGACATTGAGCCTCAATCCATATTGGAGGCTGCAGTCCCTGATCCTCTGCAGCAAGTGCTTCAGGTCCTCCTCAGTTTCAGCAAGCAGGGTTTTATCCTCTGCATATAGCAGTTTGTTGATAGATTTTCCACCAATCTTGACCCCACATTTCTACTCATAGAGCCCAGCCTCCCGGATAACTTGTTCTGCATACAGGTGGAAAAGGTATGGAGACAGGACACATCCCTGGAGTATGCCCTTCCCAATTTAGAAGCATGCAGTACTTTCTTGCTCTGTTCTGGAGCAAGTGCATGGGAGCGCAGAGAAGCTAAAGCAGAGGGAAGAATTCAAGATGCTAAACAGTTGAATAGAAGATTTCAAAAGGCAGCACGGAATGACAAAATAAATTATTACCATGAAATGTGTAAGGAGTTGGAGTCAGAAAATCAAAAGGGCCAAACTCTCTCAGCATTTCTTAAGCTCCAACTCCTTACACATCTTCCCAGAAGTATTAAAAGAAGATGGAAAGAATACTTTGAGTCACTGTATCAAAAAGAATTGTCAAACACAGAAGAATTTCATGAAAGAACATATGAGCAAGAGCCTATGGTGATGAAGGAGGAAGTTCAAGCCGTATTGAAGGAAATAGCAAAAAAATAAGGCCCCAGGAATACATGGTATACTAATTGACATATTTCAGCTAACAGATGCTGTCCTAGATGTGCTCACCTAGTCGTGCCAAGAAATATGGAGAACAAGCACTTGGTCAACTGACTGGAAGAGATCTATATTTGTTCCCATCCCAAAGAAGGGTGACCCAACAGAGTGTGGAAACTATAGAACAATATAATTAATTTCATATACAAGCAAGATTCTACTGAAGATTATCCAAAAACAACTGGAACAACACATCAGCAGAGAGCTGCCAGAAGTCCAGGCTGGGTTTAGAAGGGGTCGTGGTACTAGGTATATTGTAGCTAATGTTAGATGGATCTTAGCTGAAAGCAAGAAATACCAAAGGAATGTATATCCATGTTTCATTGACTATGCAAAGGCCTTTGTGTGGATCACAACAAACTGTGGCTGACTCTGAGAAAAATGGGAATCCCAGAACACTTGATCTTGCCAATGAGAAACCTATACTTGAACCAAGAGGCAGTTGTCAGAACAAAGCAAGGATTATTCCAATATAAGGAAACAATATAGTATTATTTTGGCTAGTAACTAGTCAGTTAATGTAAATATAAATTATAGTTTAAATGTTATTTATTAATTTGCATTTGTAATTCCCTTTGAAATGGCTTTTAATACTAAATCAACTCAGTGAACTTATTGTTATTAAGTTGGAATTTACTCATTGCTGACCCTCCATATTTAGTTTCAAGACTATTAATTCAATAGAAAGATTCTCTTATCTTATTCCTTCCTTGTTGCTGGTAAATTCATACTGTCAAAGATGTACAGGTTTTGGGTTGGTAATGAAATTTCAACAAACTGCTGTTGTTATTGTTGTTGATGTTAGTTGTGATTGAGTGGAGTATTATTTATAATGATGCTTTAAAAAAAGATCTGAACCCTATGTTATGCTGTGCTATCCTCATCATCTCTGAAATACTTGAGCCTATTTTTACAGTCACTGTGTCAATCCATCTCATTGAGGGTCTTCTTGTCTTTTACTGACCCTTCCTTTTTCAATGCATGATATCTTATTTATTCCTAATAATATGCCCAAAATATGTGAGTGAAATATCTTCCAATGTTAAGAAAGTTCTGGTGGCCTAGTATTCTAGTGGTAAGGGCTGAGCTGTCAACGTAACGGCACACTGTTGGAATCCACCAATTGCTTCAAAGGAGAAAGATGGGTAATCAACTTCCTGTTATTTATTGCCCCTCAAAATCCATGGGTTGATCAACTATTGGGTCAGCCCTGACTCGACGGTACCCAACAGCAAGATGGAAAATTTAAATCACTGGTTAAGAAAAATGTGTTATTGATAATAGTAACAATATCAATATTGATAATATACTGCTATTACATTTTAAGTCAGCACATTGACCCCAAGTTGGAACCAACTAATAGCTAATCCTCCATTGGGTTTCTGAGGCTGTAAATCACATGGAAGGAGATTGTTCATTTTTCTACCAAGGAGTCAATGACTTATTCAAACTTCTAGAGAGGTGTAACATTTGGGTTAGCAATGCAGCTCCTTCCAGACTAAGCCATCAAAGTTCCCTGTCTTATAGATACAAATTCAATACTCATTTTCTTTTTCATAATTGTATCACACACTATTGGTGTAACTTTTAACACTATTTATCTCATTCTTGATTTTGCTTTTCATATATTTCTCCTTATATGCAAATGTACTATGAACAATCACTTTTCATAAAATTGGCTGTCCAAGAGCAATACAGAAATATATTGGCTCAAGATAGAGCAGGATTAAAAGCTATTGTACAGAGGGTTGCTTTGAGTGACTCGACAGCACATAAAAACATTGCTAATAAACGGAACAGATTATCACCATGTTTACATTTTCAATATACCTGCGAATAGTGGAGACATTTATCACAGTCTCTTTAAATTCTGAGATGACTGGATAAAATGCCCTATTTTGCTTTTGAAACTGATGATGTAGAGCATATCTTGGAAAAGAAATGAACCCGAAGAAGAACACAGCTAGTGGACAGACTTTTGCCAAATACTCTAATTTTGTCAAGCATGCAACTTATGCTTTAAATTTACGTCAATAAACATGTTTTTCTGATTTTTGTTTGATGAACTATTTATGTTCAAGAGTTTCAAACACCTCAGAATTTATTAGTCAATTTTTCTCTTTAGAAAACGTTTCTATCTGGGGTGTTTAGTATTTCACCCATAAAATAAAACTATGTATGACTCACAATTTATGGCTGATGAATTGAGAAAACCTAACACAATATTTTTCAGCTTTGCAAGGGTGAAAATACAAACTTTTATTTAGGTTATAAGAGAACACCATTACCTACACAGAGTTCAAAAGGTCATCTGTTTAATTTACCTCACTTTCCTAACAGGAGATCCTTATACCAGATTGATGGAATCCAATGAATACAGGGAAACTGAGAGGTCAGAATCTTATTTAATAATAATTTCTCTCTTATAATGTTTCTTCTGCATCATATTTAATTACATATAATCTTTGACTTAGTAGATTTTGTTTCTAAAATATTTTTTCTTTTTCAATCATTGAAACATTATAATAATAATGTATCACTTAATTTGTACAACCTACTCCACATTCTCTTCAAAATATTTTGGAAACAAAAACACAGAAAGAAATAGACATAGAGTTTTAATTTGATGGCAGATCTCTTTCATTAGTCATTGCTGTTGAATCAAAGCTGACTTAATTTCTATTAGTTTGTTGTTATACACTGTTAAGTCAAGAAATTTAAAAAAATGTGTTGCACTGAGAAAATTTTCTGTCAAGGATGTTTGCAAAGTGCTAATGAGCAAAAATGTCACTTTAAAGACAAAGATGTGCCTGATACAAATCATGGCATTTTCAATTACTTCCTAGGCATCTGACAATTGAAAAATGAGTAAGAATGACAGCAGATGAACTCACGATTTTGAATTGTTTTGTTGGAGAAGAGTGCTGGTTATACAAAGGAACAAACAAGTCTGTCTTGGAGGAAATGTAATCAAAGTCCTCCTTAGAGGCTAGAATGTGTGAAATTTTGTCTCACATAATTTAGGCATATTGTAAGGTGTGACTAGTCCTTGGAAAAAGCCATTTTGGGAAAGGTGTAGGGCCAGTGAAGTAAGAGAAGAGACTCAACGAGATGGATTGGCATATTGACTATAGGCAATATATGACTCAATTGACGTTAGTGAGACAGAGGTGGTGAGGATGGTTCAGGAGAGGGGAAGGCTCAAAAATGTTACTCATAGAATTGGTATGAGTTGTAGCTGATTTGATGCACCTAACAACAATAACAGATGCTATGGGTAAAGTCTTGAATAACCCAGGAAACATCAAAAGAAGATGGAAGGAATACACAGAGTCACTGTACCAAAGAAAAGTGGCCACCACTGAAATATTTCAGGAAGTAATACATAAACAGTAGCCAGTGGAAATGAAGGAAAAGTTCAAACTTCACTGAAGGTACTGTAAAAAATAAGGCCCAAGGAACTGATGGGATACCGACTGAAATGTTTCAGCCAACAGATGAAGCTCTAGACATGCTCACCAGTCTAGGCCAGGAAACTTGGAGAATAACATCTTTGTTTCTATTCCAAGAAATATGATCCAACAGAATGTAGAAATTATTGCACAATATCATTAACATCACATGCAAGAAAAAAAAACTGCTTAAAATCATTAAAAATTGGCTAGAACAGTAGTACACTGAGAACTGCTAGAATGTCAAGCTTGGTTTAGAAGAGACCATGACATCAGGAATATCATTGCTGAAGTCATATGGATGTTGGTTGAAAATAATACCAGAAGAATGTGTATTTGTATGTTTTTGACTATGCAAAGGTATTTGATAATGTGGGTTCTAGAACAAACACTTAATTGTGCCAGGGTGAAGCCTAGATTTAGATTTGTCATGTGAACAGAGCAAGGAACTCTACATGGTTTAAAATTAAGGAAGGTATACATCAGGGTTGTATCCTTTCTCAATACCTATTCTATCTGAGTAAATCAATACCTGTTGTATGCTGGGCAAATCATTTAAGAAGTTGGACCCTATGAAGAACAATATGGCATTAAGGAGCAGAAAAAGACTCATTAATAACCTATGTTATGCAGATGACACAATATTGCTTGCTGAAAGTGAGGAGGTATTAAACACTTACAGCAAAAGATCAAATAATACAGCCTTAAATAAAGGTCTTAATGTCAACAACAACAACAAAAATTCACCATTGGACTGATGGACAACATCATGATAAATGGCGAAAAGATTGAAACTCTCCACGACTTCATCTTATTTATATCCACAATCAGCACTCTTGAAACCAGTATTCAAAAGAACAGGAGACATATTATACTGGTAAAGTGTGCAGTCAGGGACCTCTCCAAACTTTTGAGGAGACATTATATCAATTTGAAGAGTAAGGTGCACCTGATTCAAGTCATGGTTTTTCAATCACTTGCTATGGGCTGTGCTTGAAGCATTTGCTGCAGAAAGTTAAGGACTACATTCTTCAATATTAATTGAATCTTAACATCAGAAAGACAAATATTCTCACCACTGCACTAATTGGCAACACTATGACAAATGGAGAGGAAATTGAGAGTGTTAACAATTTCAGCTTGCTTGGTTCCACAATTAACACTTTTGACACCAGCAGTCAGAAAATCAAAAGATGAATTATAGTGGGAAAATCTGCTCTCAGGGACTTCTCCAGAGTACTAAAGAGCAATGATGTCAATCTATAGACTAAAGTGCCCCTGAGCCAGGCCATTATCTTTGTAATGACTTGGTATGCATCAAAAAGATAGTGATTAAGGATGACAGGAGGAGGATTGATGACTTTGAATGTGGTGCTAGAGAAGAGTATTGAACATTCCATGCACTGCCAAGAAAACAAACAGGTCTGTCCTGGAGAGGATGAAACCAACTTGCTCCTTAGAGGCAAAGGTTTTGAAGCTCCATCTCCATATTTCAGGCATGTGGTCAGGAGGGATCATCTAAGCATCATGCTTAGAAGGGTGGAGAAAAAGTACATGAGAGGAAGGCCCTGGATGAGATGGATTGACACAGTAACTGGAGTAATGGTCTATTTTACAAAATTGCAATTGATTTAATATGAATTGTTTTGCATTTTCTAAATTATTGTACAATGTTCACTTGTTTAGTAATAATAGCATTCTTGAATTATTTCTAGCATCAGAGCAAACACATTCTGTAGCTTATAATTTAATATGGTGCTTACTGACGATTTTTTTAATCTGTCCATATTTTCCCCCAAAAATAATAAATACTGGCAAGTATGTGGAGTGAAACTGCTGAACAGACTGTAAAATGGTGTTAAAAATTATTCTATTCCCTAGAAACAGGAATAGAAATATCATCTGATCCTGCAATCCTACTAATAATCCACGCCAAAAAGTGAGAACTGCAACAAGAAGTGACATACTCAAACCCATGTTTATTACAATATTATTTACAATAACAAGAGTTGAAAATAACGTAAATATCCATCAATGGAAGAATAGCTAATGGAATTGTGGCACATTCACATAGTGGAATATTATGCATCATTGAAAATAATCATGAATGTGTGGAATATTGTACAGCATGTACCAATTTTTGTCTGTTTATGAATTCTACTGTGATTTGGATGTATTTGAAGTGACTGTTCAAGAAAATAGAAGTCCTCATCAATAGCAAACATTGTGATGTTGTTGATTGCTGTCAAGTCAAACACGACTCATAGCCATCCTATGAACAAAAGACCTGAACCTTTTCTATAACTATTGTCGTTTCTCTAAGTTCATAGAGCTTCCAGAGGCATGTTGTTTAGAAAACAGATTCCACTTCTTCTTCAAGCTTGTCTTAATCTGTGATTTCCACCAAACACTGTCTATTATGAGTAGCCATTATGGCATTTGACATATCAATGGCAGAGGGTTCAGCATCACGGCAAACCCAAGTTACTGCAGTATAGCAATTTGACAGACCAGTACTGTACCACTTAGAAGAATGTTCCTCCAAAATATAATAACATTAGGCCTAAGGAACTAACTGACTTTGAAATACATAGGTCCTCCATGAGGTACTGTTGACTCTAAACAAGAGGCTTAAATTAAAAAACAACCAAACATTCCACACTGACTCTAAAGCAAAACAAGAGAGCTCACCTTTCGAAGTTCAATCGCTTGATCATGATTGCTGTTGTTATGTGCTGTTGCGTTGCCTGTGACTCATAGCATCCTTGTATACAATAGACCTAAACCCTGCTCTATCCTGTGCCAATCTTATTGTGTCTGACACATCTACCCCCATTACCCCAGTCACTGAATCAATCCATCTCATCAAGGGTCTTTCTCTCCTTCTCTGTTTTTCCACACTCCCAAGCATGACATCCCTCCTTTCAGCATGTCCAAAGTATGTTAGACGATGCTTCAGAATCCTTGCCTCCAAGGAGCAGCCTTATTTAACCCTCTCCAGGACAAACCTGTTCATTCTTTTTTTTTTGTTTTGTTTTCAGAACTTGCTATATCTTTTTTTAATTAAATTTTATTAGTTTTAATGAACATTTACAGAGATTTTGGGTTTTCATTCATTCATTGTTGCACTGTTTTCTCCACCCTC
>NW_006399872.1:10260524-10277280 GCF_000299155.1 Elephantulus edwardii
ACTATTATGGAGATTGATTTTGGAATTTAGATGCACTGTTATCAATTGTGCTTAGCCATACATGTTCATATCCTTGAAGATGTATCATGGAAGTTAGCAGTCCATGGTTTATTAAATACTCTTCTTCTGCACCACAGCTCAAAGGCATCAACTCTCCTTCTATGATTCCTAGTCATTGTCCAGCTTTCTGATGCATAGCAAGTGATTGTAAAGACCATGGCCTGTATCAGGCACACCTTAGTCTCCAGACTGACATTGTAGCTCTTCAGTACTTTAGAGAGGTCTCTAACAGCAGAGTTTCCCATAGCAATATGTCTTTTAATTTTCTGGCTGCTGGTGCCAAAGGTATTGATTGTGGAGTCAAGCAAACTGAAGCTATTAACAACCTCAATCTCTTCACCATCTATCAGGATGTTACCAATCGGCCCAGTGGTGGGAATTCTTGTTTTCTTCATATTGAACTTCAGTCCATATTGAAAGCTGCAGTGCTTGACCTTCTACAGCAAATGCTTCAGATCCTCCTCAGTTTCAGCAAGCTGTGTTGTTTCATCTGCAAAACACAGACTGTTGATGAGACTTCTTCCAATCCTGATGCCACATTTCTCCTCATGGAGCCCAGCTTCCTGTATAAGCTGTGAGAAATGTAATAAAAATTGAAGTTGTAAAAAATTACTTGTACTTAGATCCACAATCAACACCCTTGTAGTAGCACTCACGAAACCAAAAGAAGTTGCTTGGAGAAATCCGCTGTTATGGACAGTAGTACTAAAGACCCAAGATCTCAGTTTATTGACTGTGGTGTACCTGAGGCAAGGAAAAAAATCTTAAAAAGTGACTGCAACCCTTTTTATTTTTAATTTTATACTATTTACAAAATTCACATACATGTTTTTCAAGAACAGATTCTTTCAATTTCCCTCACTCCTCCACCCATCAATTTGTACAGCCCCATGATTCATCCCTCCCTTCCCCTGCACACCTTCATCTCTCAAAGAAATGCTTCAAATCACTGGCAATAAGTGACTACAGTGTTAAATTTCAATTACTTGTAGTTTTGAGCCTTGAAATAGTTAGAGAACTCTGCAGTTTTCCAAAGCAGGTGTGGCATCCACTTCCTCAATGACATGCTTCCGGGAAACTCTATGAACTTTGATAAATGTTGATAGTTGTAGACTGGCTTCATGCCTTTTGTTCATAAGGTCACTATGAGTCATGCTCAACTGGAAGGCAATCAATAACAACAATAACAGTAGAAACGAGGTGCATTTTTTATGTAATTTCCCCCCTTTCAGATACCTTCTGTAGTATTCTGTGTGAAATCATCTTCTATTTAGAGATTATTTGTAGTGTAGATAAATGTTTTAAAAATATAGAAAATGTTTAAAAACAATAAGCAAACAACAAACAACGAATAACCTGTTAAAGTCTTATTTCTGCACCACGGTGACTAGGCTGATACCAATTATCTACAGTCTACGTAGAATCTTAGAGGACAAAAACATTTGATGCTCCTTAATATCTTCCTTGGAAAAGTGGATAGACTATTACACAAAAAATTCAATTTCTCCTGGATAGTGGAATGTTATTTCAGTTCTATTAAAATGTTAATTTTACAACTTTCCAGTGTCTGTCTGTGGAAGTTAAGTCAGTTATCATCAGACATTGGGATGTAATTCATCCTTTGAAAATCTGATTAATTCTAAGATAAATTTTTAATAAAATTTTTATTTTATACTGGCTTACTTACAAAGTTTGTATACATTATTTTTCACACAGGACGTTTCCCATTTCCTTTATCCACCCTTCTTTCTTCCCATCAAATTGTGGGGGGCCCTATGATTACTTCCCTGCCCATCCTCACCCCTTGCTCCAACCCTCCCCCCCTTGGATCCTCATACACTTTAGCAGTTAAGAAAGCAGGTTATTAAATGAGCTATAAACAGGCAAACCACTAATCCAGGCAGCCGTGAGTCACCTAGTATAAGTGCAATAATATTTTCCTCTAAAAAGATTTGGAAGGAAAAGAAACTGAAACAAAACAAAACAAAACAAAAAACCAACCACAAAAAAAACCCCCCAACAACCAAACACTTGGGAGATAATGAATTAAAACTGTCACTTAATTTCAAATTAACGCAGGCTTGGAACTCAGATTATTTAACAAGATAGATAAATTTCTAATCTAAATATGTTGTTTGTTGTTGGTCTGTGCCGTGCTGTTGCCTGCATTTTATAGCCACCCTATGGTAGATGGATCTTGGCTGAAAACAGAATACCAGAAGAATGTCTATCTGTGTTTCATTGACTATGCAAAGGCATTTGACTGTGTGGATCATAACAAACTGTGGCTGACTCTGAGAAGAATGGGAATCGCAGAACATTTAATTGCGCTAATGTGAAACCTATACTTGGAACAAGAGGCAGTAGTTGGAACAGAGCAGGGCAACACTGCATGGTTCAAAATTGGGAAGGGTGTACGCCAGGGATGCATCCTGTCTCCATACCTTTTCAACATGTATGCAGAGCAGATTATCCGAGAGGCTGGGCTCTATGAGAAGAATTGTGGCATCAGGATTGGTTGGAAGATCTATTAACAATCTGCATTATACAGATGACACAACCCTGCTTGCTGAAACTGAGGAGGACCTCATGTACTTGCTGCGAAGGTTCAAGGACTGCAGCCTTCAGTATGGACTGAGGCTCAATGTCAAGAAGACAAAGATTCTCACCACTGGACCAATTGGCAGCGTCAGGATGGATGGTGAAGAGATTGAGATTGTTCACAGCTTCAGTTTGCTCGGCTCCACAGTCAACACTCTTGGCACCGCCAGTCAGGAAATCAAAAAGCGTATCGCGATGGGAAAGTCTGCTGTTAGGGACCTCTCTAAAGTACTCAGGAACAACGGTGTCTCTCTGGAGACTAAGGTGCGCCTGATACAGGCCATGGTCTTTTCAATCGCTTGTTATGCATCAGGGAGGACAGAAGGAGAGTTGATGCCTTTGAGCTGTGGTGCTGGAGAAGAGTACTGAATGTACCATGAACTACCAGGAAAACAAACAGATTCATCTTAGAGAGGATTAAACCAAACTACTCCTTGGAGGCAAGGATTCTGGGGCTTCGTCTGACATACTTTGGACATGTTGCCAGGAGGGACGGGTCCTTGGAGAGGGACAGCATGCTTGGGAGGATGGAGGGACAGCATAGGAGGGGAAGACCCTCTATGAGATGGATTGACTGGGGTAATTGGAATGGGTGTGTCAGAGGCAGTGCAGTTGGCGCAGGATAGAGCAGGGTTTAGGGCTGTTGTGCATAGGGTCGCTATGAGTCGCAAACGACTCGACGGCACATAACAACAACAACATGTACAACAGCTCTAAACTCCACTCTATCCCGTGCCAGTCTTATTGTCTCTGACACACCTGCCCCCATTACCCTAGTCATTGAATCAATCCATTTTATTGAGGATCTTTCTTGCACTTTTGCTCCACCCTCTCAATTATGACATTCCTCTCCAAGGACGGGTTCCTCCTTGCAACATGTGCAAAGTATTTAAGGTTAAGCTTCAGAATCCTTACCTCCAAGGAATAGCCTAGTCTCACCCTCTCTAGGAAGTAAATATATGCTTCATTTTTTCTTTTAAAAGTCAACTTAGTGCTCGCTTCGGCAGCACATATACGAAAATTGGAACGATACAGAGAAGATTAGCATGGCCCCTGTGCAAGGATGACACGCAAATTCGTGAAGCGTTCCAAATTTTTTTGAAGAACTATGACCCTCAAAAGGACAAGCGTTTCTCGGGGACCGTCAGGCTTAAGTTCACCCCACGCCCCAAGTTCTGTGTGTGTGTTCTTGGGGATCAGCAGCACTGTGATGAAGCCAAGGCTGTGGATATCCCCCACATGGACATCGAAGCGCTGAAAAAACTCAACAAGAATAAGAAACTGGTCAAAAAGCTGGCCAAGAAGTATCATGCCTTTTTGGTCTCTGAATCTCTGATCAAGCAGATCCCAAGAATCCTGGGTCCAGGGCTGAATAAGGCTGGCAAGTTCCCTTCTCTGCTGACCCACAATGAGAATATGGTGGCAAAAGTAGACGAGGTGAAGTCCACCATCAAATTCCAGATGAAAAAGGTCCTGTGTCTGGCAGTGGCTGTTGGCCATGTGAAGAAGGCAGATGATGAACTTGTTTACAACATCCACCTGGCTGTCAACTTTCTGGTTTCACTGCTAAAGAAGAATTGGCAGAATGGTAGGGCCTTGTATATCAAGAGCACCATGGGCAAGCCCCAGCGTCTGTACTAAGATACAGCTCAATAAATCTTACTGTTTATACAAAAAAAAAAGTCAACTTAGTAGAATCTCAAGAAAATCTTAATGTCCTATAAATTGTCATCAGCATCTCTAGTATACATCTGTTGGGGGAAGGGTAATGCAGGATTTATAATTTAAGTTTACAAGAAAGTAGTATGATTATTGAAAGACAATTCTAAAATACTTAATTTTATTTATTGTCATTATTTTTAGATGCTGTAAAGTATGATCCTATGAGCAACAGCTATGAACCCTGTCCTATCTTGTGCTTTCTCACAAGAAATATTATGTGTATTTCTTCATGGTATTACTTCTATCTTTTTTTAAGTCAGCAATTTTAAAATTAGAAATGTTTTCTTGATGCTAATAATTTTCCCTCAAAATCCTTATTAATACTTCGAGCTAAAAATGATAGCACTCTTTACTTTAAAAATGGTAGCACTCTTTCAGATAAATGAAAACATTTCTATTTTTTTCCTTATATAAACAAACATATTTGTAACTAATTCTACACACCATTGCTAATGACAATTTTTGCCTTTTAGCCAAATCTCATTAAACAAATTTTAAGTGACAAAATGTTTTATATTCAGTAAAAATTAATTAGGCAGAATGTTCTCTACTATTTTAACATAAACTACACATTTACAATTTTCTTTCTTTCCTCTTTTATTTGACCCTTTCCTTATAGATTTATCTCTTCCTGGATTTTTCCTCATCCCTTTATATACAGTTTTTTTATGAAGAGCTTCCATTTTCATAAAAACTAAATTTACCTTCATTAAGTGACACTAAGCTTCTAAAGGTTTGTTTACCTCAATATTCCAAGTCCAACTTGGACTGTGTTGCATCCACTTCAGATCCTTCTGAAGATACTTATAACCTATCAATGTCTGTATGAAATTTCTACTGCTCAAAAAGAGATAGAGTTTTAAGTCTTAAAGGCTTTTTCAGTTTGTTTTAGTACCTTTACCTTACCTCTCATTGTTGTTGTTGTTGTTGATTGCCTTCAAATCAAGCATTACCCATAGCGACCCAATGAACAAAAGAGGCCTGAAGCCCCTCTACAGCTATCGACATTTATCAAAGTTCATAGAGTTTCCAGAGGCATGTTATTTAGGAAGTGGATGCCACTCCCATTAATGTCAACCAAAAGTTGTTATTGTTGTTGTTAGGTTCTGTAGAGTCTGCTCCAACTCAAAGTGACCATATGTGCTCTAGAACAAAATCAGTCCTATCTTGCAACATCCCCACAATCTCATAAGTTGCAGGCTGTGTCAGTCCATCTCCTTCAGTGTCTTCCTCTGTTCTCCAGTACTCCAATATGTTTTCCAAACATATTTCTCTAGGGGTTGGCCTTTTGAGATAACATGCTTAATACAAGAGATGAAGTCACACCATCTTTTCTTCTTCTGGATATTCTTCTTCTTGGCAGACTTGTTCTTTTGATAGTTTGGAGTATATTCAGTATTCTTTGCCAACACCACAATTTAAAGAGATCAGTTTTTCAGTACGTTTTATTCACTGTACAACTTTCACATGAATGTAAGGCTTTTGGTCAGGTGCTTTGAAGGCATAGTTCATGGTATACTTCACTGTTAATTAAAGGCTACATATCTCCAGCAGTCAAAATGTATCAGGGGATTCACTGGGTAAAGATGAGTAGTTTTTTCTTGGTAATATTTACAGCTTTTTTTTTGACAGTTATTTTGACTAGGAATTAAATGTATGGCAGTGAGTGCAACTTAGTGTCAAAGTAGATCTTTGCTTTTTAAAGAGAGTCTTTGCATCAGTTTTGCCCATTAATATATTGTTTGAGTTCTTGACTGTTGTTTGCAGTAGTAGTGATTGTGGTTTCAAGTAAAAGAAAATTCTGATAATTTAGTCTCTTCTGCCTTTATTTTTATATTTGTTTTATTTGTCAAGATTTTTCTTCTTTACATTGAAGTGTAATGCACATTGATAGTTACAACTCTTTCTCCCTGTCTTTTAATTATATCACAACAGCAAATGAAGACCTATCATTGCGTGAAGGCATACCTATTATTGGGTGAAAGCATATACCACCTATGCCATTAAAACAACCTCTATTTTTAGGAAATTACTCTTTCCAGTCATATTTTGAGTGCCTTCAATATGACTCTGTATCAGACAATGTTCTGTTGCTATTTATAAGACTTTCAATGTGAAAGGAAAATTTTTTAAAACAATGTCCCCACACCCAAGTATTGTAAGAACCTATACCTTTGATCTTGTGTGAATGTTTATGTTCCAGCAACTAGCTGACCACAAACTGAACAAGCAATTACTGGCAAAAAACATATTTTAACTAACGTCAGCAGCAGGTAACTGACCTAAAATGGAACTTCTCCTTTTCCAAAGAGCCAATGAGCGAATTCCACACCAAAGAACCCCTAGACCTTGTATAAATTCCCTTGCTTTTTTGGGCTCAGGGTAGACTTCCCTGTCTCCTGCATGAGATACAAGTCGTTCCGAAGCTTCGATAATAAAGCCTCTTGTGATTGCAGCAAGTGGATCTGGTGTGAGTTGCTCGGGGTTGTGCCCGGTCTGGGAAAAGCCCTAGTTTGGGGTCTTTCAAATGGACCAGTCCTACTTCCTAGTACTAGTCTGGAAACTGGAAACCTGACCACTATAAGAGGCCAAGGGTTAATGAATAAGGAATTGGGTTGACAGCCCAAAAGTAGACTATTCAATACAATCTGATGACACATAACAACTTGCATTTAAAGGTCTGTCTGAAGAGACCACCGAAGAGACCTTGAAAAAGTCATTTGACGGTTCAATTCGTGCCAGAATAGTTACCGACCGGGAAACTGGTTCCTCAAAAAGGTTTGGTTTTGTAGACTTCAACAGTGAGGAGGACGGGGAGGCGGCGGTGACCACAAACCACAAGGAAAGAAGACGAAGTTTGACTAGTTCCCTCTTTCCCTCTTCCACTTGAAAGAAAGGACTCTGAGGTCATGGCAGAGCCTTCTGAGGACATTCCGCAACAGTAGACAGCTCTGGTCGGCTTGGAAATCTCTTCAGATAATATTTCAAGGGAAATGCCCTGTTGGTTTTGACTGGATATTCATATAAACTTTTTAAGAGATGAGTGATAGAGCTAACCCTTATCTGTAACTTTTGAATTTATATTAAGTTTCATCCCATGTACAAAACCATTTTTCCTACAAATAGTTTTTGCGTTGGCAGGTGTAAAGGAAAGCAGAATGTTTTATCCTGAATTTTGCTTCAGTGACTTTGGGGGACAAATTAAAGTCCTAAAACTCTGAAAAAAAATGGCAATGGGATAGCTTCCAGAATCACAATAATATTCAAGTCATCAGAACATGAAAAGCTGGAAAGCACCCATTACCATCCCATCTTCTCAAAGCCCCACTGAATCTTTCCCACTACTTCCCCTTCCATCTACTGTCCTCTGCTGTCCCTGCGATTCTCCCCACACCCCATACCCATTCTTCCCTTTTCTCCTTTCCCTTTTGAATATTTAAAGATATCTTACTCAATTATCCTTTTATTTTCACAATAGTGGCTGCATGCAATATTTTTCCTTATGTGACTTAGACATTTCATTCAATATACTGCTCTCTAGTCTTCTGAAGTTAGATAGAATCATATGAAATTGAAAACATGGGGTGATAATAAGCATAGAACAATAATTATATAAAATATGTATATTAATGCTTATATAAAGCACAAGTACATGTACAGGATACAAAATATTCTTCTTCTTATTATTATTATTATTTATTATATGCCATTGAGTCGAGGATGACTCATAGGGACCCTATTAATAATAGATCTGAACTCTGTCCTATCCTGTGCTTGCCTTACAATCTCAATCTCTGACACACTTGAGCCCACTGCTGCAGTCACTATATATATCCACCTGGTTGAAGGTTCCCTTTCCTCTCTTTAACCATCCCTTCACCTTTCCAAGCATGATGGCTTTCTCCAAGGAGGACACTCTCCAAGCAACATGCCCAAAGTATGTAAGATGAAACATCACCATCCTTGATTTCAAGGAACAAACTGGCTTCACCATCCCCAAGACATATCTGTTGGTTCTCTTGGCAGCCCATGGAGTATTCAATACTCTACTCAAACACCAGAACTCAAAGACATCAATTTTTCTTCTGTAATCTTTAGACTATGCAAAGGCTTTTGCCTGTGTATATCATAACAAGCTATGGCTGACTGAAAAGAATGGGAATCCCAGAATATTTGATTGTGCTTATGTGAAACCTATACTTGGACCAAGAGGCATTTGTCAGAACAGGGTAAGGTTCAAAATCAAGAAGGGGGTCTTTTCAATCTGTATGCAGAACATAGCATCTGAGACTCTGGGCTGTATGAGGAGGAATGTGGTATCAAGATTGGTGGAAAAGTCATCAACAACCTGCATTATACAGATGACACAACCCTGCTTGCTGAAACTGAGGAGAACCTGAAGTTCTTGCTGCGAAGGTCAATGACAGCAGTCTTCAATTTGGATTGAAGCTCAATATCAAGAAAACAAAGATTCTCACTATTGGGCCAATTGGCAGCATCAGTATGGATGGTGAAGAGATTGAGATAGTTAACAGTTTAGTTTACTTAGTTCCACAGTCAACACTCTAGGTTACAGCAGTCAGGAAATCAAGAGACAAATTGCATTGGGAAAGTCAGCTGTGAGGGACCTCTCAAGAGTCCTGAAGAGCAGTGATGTCAGGCTGGAGACTAAGGTGCGCCTGATCCAGGCCATAGTCTTTGCAATTACATGTTTTGCATTGGAGAGTTGGACAGTGAGTAGGGATGATAGAAAGAGAATTGATGACTTTGAGCTGTGGTGCTGGAGAAGAGTGTTGAATATACTATGGACTGTTAGGGAACAAACAGGTTTATCCTGGAGAGGGTGAAGCTGGTATGCTCCTTGGAGTCAAAGACTCTGAAGCTTCATTTGACATACTTTGGGCATGTTGCAAGGAGGGACTGGTCCTTGGAGAGGGACATCATGTTTGGGAGAGTGCAGGAGAGAAAGAGATGGATAATGAGATAATGAGATGGATCGATTCTGTGATTGGGGTGATGAGAAAAAGTGTTTGAGATGGTGAGGTTGGCACAGGATAGAGTGGCATTTAAGGCTCTTGTACATAGGGTTGTTATGAGTAGCAAGTGACTCTATGGCACATAACAACAACAACAACAACAACAACAACAACAACAACATATCTTTAGTCATTGTCCAACTTGAGGAGGCATAGCTGATGATATGCAAACCAATAAAATTTAAATAAATGGATAAGTAGTAGAATAAAAGATTTAACAACAACTCACTGAGACTGAGTTGGAACAAACTCATAATTGACACTCTAGTAGGTTTTAAGTGGCTGTAAATTTAACAATAGGATTTGCCCACATTTCTCCAAGGGAGCAGCTGGTGGTTTTGAGCCATTTGTCCTTGGGTTCACAGCCTAATTCCTTACCCAAAAGGCCACCAGAACTTCCCCAAACAATTGTTTTTAGGTGTTATTAAGTCAATTACAACCCATAGCAACGTTATGAACTGACCTGTGCCATCTTCATCATCTCTGATATACTTAAGCCCATTGTTACAGTCACTATGTAAATCCATCTCATTAAAGATCTTTACTAACTTGGAAGGGACTGGAGAACATTATTATGAGTGAACTCAGTCTCATAAGGACAAATACTGAATAAAACCATTATTGTAGAATGAGCATGAGGATCCAAGGGGTGGGGGAGGAGTGAAGCAGAGGGGTGAGGATGTGAAGGGGAGAGGAGGAATTAATCGTGGGGTCTCACAATTTGATGGAGGGGTTAAGGAAGTGAGAAGGGACTGGTGTGAAAAACAATGCATTCAAATTTTATCATTAAAATGAAAATATTTTTCTCTTTCTGTGACCCTCAACCTTTCTAAGCACTTTTTTTTTTCATTCTCCAGGGACTGGCCCTCTCCTAACAGCATACCCAAAGTATGTGAGGTAAAGTTTCACATGCCTCTAAGCAACACACTGGTTGCACTTTCTCCTTATAATGAGATACCATCTCGCCTTACTAGCAGTGTCAAAGTTTAATAGTATGGCAGCAGTAAGTGTTGAAGAGGATATGAGAGATTGAAATTCTCATACACTGTTGATAGCATTCTAAAATGGGACACTCACTCTAGAAGGAAGTTTGGAAATTCCTTAAAAAGCTGAAAATAGAAGTACCATATGACCTAGCTATTCCACTGCTAAGAATATGTTGTTATTGTTGTTATGTGTCATTGAGTCAACTATGACTTATAGCAATCCTATGCACAATACTCTTCAGTACTCTGGAGAGGTCCCTGACAGCAGACTTTTTACAATGCAGTTTGTCTTTTGATTTCCTGGTTGCTGGCACCAAGACAGTAGTTTGTATAGTCAAGCAAACTCAAGCAGTTGACAACCTCAATCTCTTCACCATCTCTAATGATGCTTCCAATTGACCCAGTAGTGAGAATCTTTGTTTTCTTGACGTTGAGCTTCAATCCATATTGAAGGCTGCAGTCCTTGACCTTCTGCAGCAAGCTCTTCAGGTTCTCCTCACTTTCAGTGAGCAGGGATGTGTCATCTACATAAAACAGGATGTTGATAAATCTTTCTCCAATCCTGATGCCATATTCCTCCTCATAGAGCCCAACCTCCAAGATGATCTGTTCTGCATATAGATTGAAAAGTTATGGAGATAGGACAGAATCCTGGCATATACCCTTCCCAGTTTTTAACTATAGTGTTTCCTTGCTCTGTTCTGATGATTGCCTCCCGCTCCAAGTATAGGTTTCACATAAGCACAATCAAGTGTTCTGGGATTCCCATTCGTCTCAGACTTAGCCACAGTTTGTTGCAATCTTCACAGTCAAATGCCTTTGCATAGTCAATAAAACACAGATAAACTTTCCACTTTCAGTCAAGATTCATCTAACATTAGCTATAATATCCCTAGTACAAAAGTCTCTTCTAACCTCAGTGTGCACATCTGGTGGTTCTCTGCTGATGTGCTGTGCCAATCTCACTGCCTCTGACACACCCATCCCGATTAACCCAGTTACTGAATCAATCCACTTCATAGAGGGTCTTCCCCTCCTGCGCTGTCCTTCTACTCTACCCAGCATGTTGTCCCTCTCTAAAGACCTGTCTCTCCTTACAACATGTCCAAAGTATGTCAGATGAAGCCCCAGAATCCTTGCCTCCAAGGAGCAGCCCGGTTTAATCCTCTCCACGATGAATTTGTTTGTTTTCTTGGCAGTCCATGGTACATTCAATACTCTTCTCCAGCACCACAGCTCAAAGGCATCAATTCTCCTTCTATCCTCCCTAGTCATTGTCCAACTCTCTGATGCATAACAAGTGATTGCAAAGAACATGGCCTGTATCAGGCACACCTTAATCTCCAGAGAGACAACGTTGCTCTTGAGTACTTTAGAGAGGTCTCTAACCGCAGACTTTCCCATCGCAATACGTTTTTTTATTTCCTGGCTACTGGTGCCAAAAGTGTTGACCGTGGAGTCGAGCAAACCGAAGAGGTGAACAATCTCAGTCTCTTTGCCATCCATCCTGATGCTACCGATTGGTCCAGTGGTGAGAATTTTTGTCTTCTTGACATTGAGCCTCAGTCCATATTGAAAGCTGCAGTCTTTGACCCTCTGCAGTAAGTGCATGAGGTCCTCCTCAGTTTCAGCGAGCAAGGTTGTGTCATCTGCATAACGCAGATTGTTGATAGATCGTCCACCAATCCTAACGCCACGCTTCTCCTCATAGAGCCCAGCCGTATACGTATGTATATATATGTATATTGTATATTTGTATAATTTAATATGTATATATATAATTTTTTTTCATAAAAATCTTGCTTTCATGCGATATTAATGATACTATCCGATAATTTCCACACTCTGTTGGATCACCTTTCTTTGGAATGGGAATAGATACAGATCTCTTCCAGTCAGTTGGCCAGGAGTTTGTCCTCCAGATTTCTTGTAACAACTTGATAAGCACATCCAGGGCAACATCTGTTTGTTGAAATAGGTCAATTGGTATGACATCAATTTCTAAGATCTTCTTTTTGGCCAAATCCTTTTAGTAAATTACTCTGTATGCTCCTTTTAACTTCTCTAATGCTTCCTGGAAGAGCAACGATGTCAGTCTGGTGATGAAGGTGTGCTTGATCCAGGCCATGGTCTTCACAATTACTTGCTACACATCAGAAAGCTGGATAAGGACTTGGGATGATAGAAGGAGAATTGATGGCTTTGAGCTGTGATTCTGGAAAAGAGTATTGAATATAGCATGGACTTCGCAGAGAACAAACAGGTTCTTCGTGGAGAGAATTAAGCCGGGTTGCTACTTGGAGGCAAGGATTCTGAAGCTTCATTTGACATATTTTGGGCAGATTACAAGGAGGAACCAGTCTTTGTAGAGGGACAACATGCTTGGTAAGGTAGAGGGACGACATAAGAAAGGAAAACCCTTGAAAAGATGGGTTGACTCAGTAACTGGGGTAATAGAGATAGGTGTGTTGGAAATGATAAAGTTGGCTCTGGATTCAGCAGGGTTCAGGATGGTCATACACAGAGCCACAAGTGACTTGAAGGAACATAAACAACGGCAACATTCACAATAACTTTGAAACTTGCCCTATGCTGCACCAATCTCACTGTCTCCAACACATCTACCCCCATTACCCAAGTTACTGTGTAAATCCATCTCATCCTGAGTTATCCTCTCCTATTAGGACACAAACAGAGATTTGTCCACAGATGTTCACAGCAGTGTTATTCACAATAGCAAGAATATGGAAACCACTAAAATTCCCATCACTATAGGACTGAATTATGAAATTATGGTACATTCCCACAACAAAATACTATGTAGCACTTAGGAGCAATGATTTTGTAAAATATTATGTAACATAAGAGAGGCTAGAAAGCATTATGCTGAGTGAACTTAGCCTCATCGAGAAAAATATTGCATGAAACTATTGTTATAAAAATGGAAGATTATTAGTAAGATGTAAATAAGTCTGAAGGGGAAAGGGAAGTGGTCCTGAGGGTGAGGAGGTGCAGAAATGACTTTGTGGCAGAGTTGATAGGCAAAGAGAGGGATGTAGGAATTAGGATAGATATAGTGGAGACTTGAAGAGAAGGAAATGATTGTGTGCATAGATCAATGGTGATTAATTTCATGAAACACAATGTATCCTCCCACAAACCCACTAACAGTATCTTAATCGAATCAAAGTAAAGGTTTTGAATTTAACTATTGGATCAAAAATTGATACACATGCTGTGTTGAGTGCTGCTTTTTTTTTTTTTTAAATTGGCACAAATAGGAATCTCTCCCACTTGGTTGCTTAGTTAACGAATGTATAATTAGATGAATAAACATTTGAGCATTTTAGGGGCTCTATGTGTTCAAGCACCTTGGTTGATATTCAGTTGATTCCTAAAGCTTAATTTCTTGTCAATATTTTCAATGCAGTTTGCCAAAATGAATCTTGATCATATATTACTTTCTATAATGATTCCTTATCAGTCATTTCTTTTTGAGAATTTTAGAATTATAGTAAACATTATATTTTAAGATAATATTGCTTCTGTGTACTTACCATCTCATTACTGTGTAGGGATCTGACTCATTGTTTACCCTCTAGTAGTTTTCTGAGGCTGTAAACAACATAGAGGTTGCATGTCCTTATGCCTTGGAGCCTTTGGTGGATTCAAACACCAGAGTGGCATGACTTGGCCTGTCTCATCATTTAACACATATACAAAAAAGCAAAAATATAAACCCCATTGTACCCAACTCAATTCTATTTCATAATGATTCTATAAGAGAGAATAGGTAGAACTACTCCATATGGTTTCTAAGAATGGGGTTTTTTTTATGTAAGCAAACCAGCACATATTTTTCCTCCAAAGTATGGCTGATGGTTTTGAATCATTGAATTTTAAGTTATTAGAAAATCAGTTATATGAACATTACATATAATCTGAATATATATAATGATATTAATAGAAAAGTATTTTTATATATTTATTTTTCATATAAATATATTATGTATTTACATAATATTTATATGTAATATATATATTCTCAATAATAATAAATATGTTTGTTGTTGTTATGTGCCTTTGAGTTGCCTGTGACTCCGAATGACCATATGTTTAACAGCCCTAAACCCTGCTCTATCCTATGCCAACCTCATTGTTTCTGACACACTCATCCCCATTATCCCAATCACTGAATCAATCATCTCATCAAGGGTCTTCCTCTCGTGTGCTCTTTCCACCCTTCCAAGTATGACGTCTCTGTCCAAGGACTGGTCCCTCCTTGCAACATGTCCAAAATACGTCAGACAAAGCTTCCAAATCCTTAACTTCAAGGAGAAACCGGGTCTTGCCCTCTCTAGGAAGAAATGGTTTCTTCTTCTTGGTATATTCAATACTCTTTTCTAGCACCATAGCTCAAAGGCATCAATTCTCCTCCTATTATCCCTAGTCATTGTTCAGCTTTCTGATGCATAGCAAATATTTGCAAAGAAAACGACTGGAACAATACATCAGCAGAGAACTTCCAGAAGTCCAGCCTGGGTTTAGAAGGGGTCATGGTACTAGGGATATTGTAGCTAATGTTAGATGGATCTTAGGTAAAAGCAGGGAATACCAGAGGAATGTATATCTGTGTTTCATTGACTATGCAAAGGCGTTTTACTGTGTGGATCATAACAAATTGTAGCTGACTCTGAGAAGAATGGGAATCAAAGAACACTTGATCATGCTAATGAGAAACCTATACTTGGAACAAGAGGCAGTCGTCAGAACAGAGCAAGGAAACACTGCATGGTTCAAAATTGGGAAGGGCATATGCCAGGGATGTGTTCTGTCTCCATAACTTTCCAACCTGTATGCAGAACAGATTATCCGGGCGGCTGGGCTCTATGAGGAGAAATGTGGGGTCAAGATTGGTGGAAGATCTATCAACAATTTGGGATATAACCCTGCTTGCTGAAAGTGAAGAGGACCTGAAGCACTTGCTGCAGAGGATCAAGGACTTCAGTCTCCAATATGGATTGAGGCTCAATGTCAAAAAGACAAAGATTCTCACCACTGGGCCAATTGGCAGCATCAGCATGGATAGTGAAGAGATTGAGATTGTTCACAGCTTCAGTTTGCTTGGCTCCACAGTCAACACTCTCAGTACCAGTATGCAGGAAAGTAGAAGACGTATTGCCATGGGAAAGTCTACTGTTAGGGACCTCTCCAAAGTACTGAAGAGCAATGGTGTCTCTTTGGAGACTAAGTTGCCTCTGATACAGGCCATGGTCTTTGCTATCACTTGTTATGCATCAGAGAGTTGGACAATGACTAAAGAGGATAGAAGGAGAACTGATGCCTTTGGGCTGTGGTGCTGGAGAAGAGTATTGAGGGTACCACGGACTGCTAGGAAAACAAACAGATTCGTCCTGGAAATGGTCAAACTGGGCTGCTCCTTTGAGGCAAGGATTCTAAGGCTTTCATCTAACATACTTTGGACATGTTGCAAGGAGGGACAGGTTCTTGGAGAGGGACATCATGCTTGGAATGGTGGAGGGACAGCGCAGAAGGGGAAGGCCCCCTATGAGGTGGATTGATTCAGTGACTGGGATAATCAGGATGTGTGTATTGGAGACGGTGAGATTGGCACAGGACACAGCAGAGTTTAGGGATGTTGTACATAGGGTAGCTATAAGTCGCAAGCGACTCGACAGCACCTAATAACAATAACAACAACATGGTGTGGATTAGGCACACCTTACTCTCCAGACTGACATATTTGATATTCAGTACCTTGGGGACATCTCTGACAGAACACTTTCCCAATGCAGTTTGTTTTTTAATTTCTTGGCTGCTGGTACCAAGAGTGTTAATTGTGGAGACAAGAATACTCAAGCTGTGAACAACTTCAATCTCTTCACCATCTCTCATGATGCTTCCAATTGACCCAGTCTTGAGAATCTTTGTTTTCTTGATGTTTATCTTCAATCCATATTGAAGGCTGTAATCCTTGACCTTCTATAGCAAGAACTTCAGGTCCTCCTCACTTTCAGCAAGCAAGATCGTGTCATCTGCATAACGCAGATTGTTGATAATTCTACCTCCAATTTTGATGCCACATTTCTCCTTTTAGAGTCCAGACTCCAGGATAATCTGTTCTGCATATAGATTGAAAAGAGATGAAGATATGACACAACCCTTGCATACCCCCTTCCTAGTTTTGAACCATGGACTGTTTCTTCACTCTCTTCTGACGACTGCATCATGGTCTAAGTACAGCCTTCGCATAAGCACAATCAAGCATTTTCTGATTCTCGTGCTTCTTAGAGTCAGCCACAGTATATTGTGATCCACACAGTCAAATGC
>NW_006399872.1:10278935-10279517 GCF_000299155.1 Elephantulus edwardii
GAAATCAGTGAGATTGTTCTGTAGTTTCCACATTCTGTTGGGTCACCTTTCTTTGGGATAGGAACAAATATCAATCTCTTCCAGTCAGTTGGCCATGTGGTTCTCCAGATTTCTTGGCACAACTTGGTGAGCACGTCCAGGGCAGCATCTGTTTTGTTTTTGTTTTTTTTAATTTAAAAAAATTATTTTATTAATTTAATGAACATTTACAGAGATTTTGGATTTTACACCTTTCTTAATTTTAAACCATATGCAGGGTGGGTTTAGGAAAGGCTGTGGAATTAGGGTTATTACAATCAATGTTAGATGAATCTTGATTGAAAGCAGAGAGTACCCGAATAATGTCTATCTGTGCTTCATTGACTATGCAAAGACATTTGACTGTTTAGATCACAACAAACTGGCTAACTCTGACCAGTCCAGGAAGACCCTGGATCAGATGGATTGACTCAGTTACTGAGGTAATGGAAGTTAAGTGTATCAGAAACAATGAAATTGGCTCAAGATAGAGCAGGGTTCAGGACTGTTGTACAAAGGGTTGCTATGAGTCACAAGCAACATAACAAAAACAAAACAACAGTG
>NW_006399872.1:10279938-10283126 GCF_000299155.1 Elephantulus edwardii
CTGAACTTCTTCTTTCATCACCATAGGCTCTTGTTCATATGTTGTTTCATGAAATTCTTCTGTGTCTTCCAATTCCTTTAGATACAGTGACTCAGTATATTCTATCTTCTTTTAATACTTCCTGGATCATTTAACATTCTGCATCCTTGATTATAGTAACTCGAGGTTTGAATTTGTTCTTCAGTTCCTTGAGCTTAAGATATGCTGAGCAAATTTGTATTTTCTACTTACCAAATTATAACAGATACAGAATTTTTTTATGTTTTGAAAAATAGTTGGCCTCTTCTTTATTTTTTGTTATTGTTAAGCATATTTTATATCTTATGTACAATACATAAAGTCCAAATACAATTAATGAGAACATCCTCAATTTACACAGCTATGATCATTCAATATGTGCCTGTTGAATGGAATGGCGATTAAATCGATTTCACACTTTGGAGGGAAGAGTACTGCAGAGATCTCATCATTGCCAATATCCTTATTCAAGCTCTTTGTGAAATGAAGGTTTATAATGCTTTCACCTGACAGTTCAGACCTGATTTTGAAAATCATACCTCTCTGTACAGTCTTTTATTAGTTACTGTTTAAAGAACAAGTCATTGATTAAAGGTTCACTCAAGAGTTCAAAACGAAATAGTTAACTCTATGAACTACTTTTACTGACATCTATTACCCAATTCTGTCATAACTATTAAAAGTTGTTTCTCTTAGCAAATAAACTTTTTAAAGGCTATATTAACTCATTCAAGTTTTAACCCAGAAGCTCAACAATAATCATTAAGTCCACAATCTTAATGGCAAAGCTAATAGACAATCTTTCTGAATCACTATGCTCAAGGTTAAGAGCTATAAATGTTACATTTTAACATTTACTAGAATTTTACATGTTCAATTTGCTGTGATGCTGAACACTGTGACACTGATGTGTCAAATGTGATAATGGTTACCTATGGTGGACAGTATTTGGTGGAGCTCCCCAATTAAAACAAGCTTGGAAGCAGGAGTGGCATCCACTTCCAAAATAGCTTGCTTTTGGAAACCTTATGAACCTGGAGAAAGGATGAAAATTATTCCAAATGTTCAGGTTTTTCTCACAACTGGTCCAATAAACAACATCATGATATATGGAGAAAAGATTGATATTATCAAGAATTTTATTTTACTTGAAATTTTAATCCCTCAACTTTCAGTAATTTGGAGAGATCCCTGACAGTCAACTTTCCCATTGCTATATGTCTCCTGATCTCCAGACTGCTAGTACCAAGAGTACTGACTGTGAATCCAAGAAAGATGAAATCATTGATAATTTCAATTTTTACTCCACCTGTCATGATGTTGACTCTTAGTCCAGTCGTGTGTATTCTTATCTTCTTGATGTTGAGATGTAATCCACAGTGGAGGCTTCCGTCCCTGACTCTCTGCATCAAGCACTGCAGATTCTCCTCACTTGCAAAAATAAAAGTTATGTCATTTGCATACTTTAAGTTGCTGATGAGCCTTCCTAATGCCACACTACCCTTCACCAAGTCCAGCTTCTCAAATGACTTAATCAACATACAGATTAAATAGCTATGTAAGAGGTTATAACTTTAATGAACACCTTTCCTGATTTTAGACCACATAGTGTTTCCTTACTGGGATTGGACAACAGCTTCTTGGTCTAGGTATAGGCTTTGTATGAACATAACTAAGTTCTGGGATTCCCACTTATCCCAATATTAGTCATAATTTGAATCTACACAGTCAAATGCCTTTGTATTGTCAACAAAACACAAATAAATATTCTTCTTATATTCTCTGTTTTCAGTCATTATTTATCTGATATCATCAATGATATCATGGTGCCATGACCCCTTTTAATCCCAGCTTGAATGTCTGGTAGACTCTGTCAATTATAATAATCAAATAATTTGAATAATCAAATGTATTATTCTAATATATCTATACAAGGTATATATACATTCAAGTTTCTCCTTGGAGGCTAGGATTTTGAAGCTTTATTTCCACATACATTGGGCTGTGCCCAGGAGTGATGAGTCCTTGAAGAAGGACATCATGCTTGGAAGGGTGGAGGGAAAGTACAAGAGAAGATCCTAGATAAGATGGACCTACACAATAACTGGGGTAATAAGGGTATGTGTGTCATAATCATTGAGACTGGCTTAGGTTAGGGCAGGCACACACACGGAGCTCTAATGGCTTAGTTGTAAGAGGTTGTGCTGCAATCCCAAAGGCACACTGTTCAAGGCCACCGGCTACCACCATCTGATCCATAAAAGAAGAATGGGCAATCTCCTCCCATGAAATTAATTACCTCTTAAAACTTGCTGAAGGGTCAACTGTGGGTCAGTTCAGATTTTACAGTACACAACAACTACACACACACATACAGTATATAGATAGATAGATATAGATATAGATGTCTATCTATCTATCTATCTATATATATACATACATGTATGTATTCACACATACATACACAAAGTTATCTTTTGTTTGAAAATGAAAAATGAAACAACCACATGAATTTATATCCTCCCCTCTCCCCAAACCTGCTGATGACAAAAACTCAAATGATGACATTATGCATTATCATAGTAACCCCATGTCTTTGGAGTAGATTTTCACTGCGCACAGTTTCAATGGCTGAACTTTGGGAGGAAGATCATTAGACCTCTCTCTCTCTCTCAATTGTGATTTTAACGAAAGTTTACAAAAGAATTGGATTTCTATTCATTAACTTGTCCTCCTTACAGATCCCTGTTCACTTAAAAAAAGTTCTTTGTTGTTGCACAATTTCCTCCCTCTCCCAGTAGACCTTGCTATGTACCTCTTATTCTGGACAGTTTCTAGACATTTCTCCAGCAGGGCTTCTGTGTGTATGTGAACCAATAACAATTAAGAGGGTTTTTTAGCCCAGGAAATTCAATTGACATGACAAGACACATAAAGAAAAGGAAGAGTTTATAGTAATTCTAGAAAAAAGTTCAATAAATTAATCAGACTTGTAACAAGAAATCTGGAGAATAACCACTTGGCAAACTGACTGGAAGAGATCTATATTTGTTCCCATCCCAAAGAAAGGTGAATCAACAGAATGTGGAAACTATAGAACAATCTCATTGATTTCACATGCAAGCAAGATTCTACTGAAGATTATCCAAAAATGACTGGAACAGCACATC
>NW_006399872.1:10284136-10296684 GCF_000299155.1 Elephantulus edwardii
GACCCTCTATGAGGTGGATTGATTCAGTGACTGGGATAATCGGGATGGGAGTGTCAGAGACAGTGTGATTGGCACAGGGCAGAACAGAGTTTAGGGCCGTTGTACATAGGGTCGGTATGAGTTGCAGGCGACCCAATGCACATAACAACAACAACAAATATCTTGGGTAGAATGTTAAATGATCCAGTAAGTATCAAGACAAGATGGAAAGAATACAGTCTCTGTATCAGAAGATATTGGCTGACACAGAAAAATTTCATGAAATAACATATGAGCAACAGCCTATAGTGATGAAGGAGGAAGGTCAGATTGCTCTGAAGTAATTGGCAGAAAACAAGGCTCCAGGAGTTGACAGCATACCAATTGATATATTTCAACAGACACTGGCCTGGATGTGCTTACTAAGTTGTGCCAAGAAATCTGGAGAATAGCCAGCTGGCCCACTGACTGGAAAAGATTGATATTTGTTCCCATTCCAAAGAAAGGTGACCCAACACAGTGTGGAAATTATAGAACAATATCATTAATATCACATGCAAGCAAGATTCTGCTGAAAATTATCCAAAAACGTTTGGAACAATATTTCAACAGAGAACTGCCAGATGTGCAGGCTGGATTTAGAAGAGGTCATGGTACTAGGGATATTATAGCTAATGTCAGATGGATCTTAGCAGAAAGCAAAGAATACCAGAAGAATGTCTATCTGTGCTTTATTGACTATGCAAAGGCTTTTGACTGTGTGGATCACAACAATCTGTTGCTGACTCTGAGAAGAATGGGAATCCCAGAACATTTAATCGTGCTAATGCGAAACTTATACTTGGACCAAGAGGAAGTTGTCAGAACAGTGCAAGGAGACAATACATGCTTCAAAATCAAGACGGGGGTTCGCCAGGGATGTATTCTGTCTCCATACCTTTTCAATCTGTATGCAGAACAGATCATCCGAGACGCTGGGCTGTACGAAGAGGAATGTGGCATCAGGATTGGTGGAAGAATCATCAACAACCTGCGTTATGCAGATGACACAACCCCACTTGCTGAAACTGAGGAAGACCTGAAGTGCTTGCTGTAGAAGATCAAGGACTACAGCTTCCTATATGGACTGAAGCTCAACATCAAGAAAACAAAGATTCTAACCACTAGGCCAATTGGCAGCATCAGTATAGATAGTGAAGAGATTGAGATAGTTAATAGTTTTAGTTTACTTGGCTCCACAATCAACTCTCTTGGTAATAGCAGCCAGGAAATCAGGAGATGAATTGCATTGGGAAAGTGAGCTGTGAGGGACCTCTCAAGAGTATGGAAGAGCAATGGCGTCAGACTGGAGACTAAGGTGCAACTGATCCGGGCTATAGTATTCACAATTAGGTGTTATGCATCGAAGAGTTGGACAGTGAATAGGGTTGATACAAAGAGAATTGATGCCTTTGAGCTGTGGTGTTGGAGAAGAGTGTTGAATATACCATGGCCTGCTAGGAGAGCAAACAGGTTTGTCCTGGAGAGGGTGAAGCCGGAAGGCTCTTTGGAGTCAAGGATTCTGAAGCTTCCTCTGACATATTTTGGGCATGTTGCAAAGAGGTCTTTGGAGAGGGACATCATGTTTTGCAGAGTGGATGAGCGGCGAAGGAGAGGAAGAACTTCGATTAGATGGATCGATTCTGTGACTGGAGTGGTGGGAATAAGTGCCTTTGAGTTGGCTAGGTTGGCACAGGATAGAAGATCGTTTACAACTCTTGTACATAGGGTCGCTATGAGTCACAAGCTACTTGACAGCACATAACAACAACAACAACAACAACAACAACAACAACAACATTTGTTTAATGTTTTGATGATAGTAAGCATGTGGAAGATGCTTTATTGCCAGATAAGTTAAAATACAAAGAACTCAGGTGACCTCATAGAATGGAAGTAAGCTACTAATTCAAAAGTGGCACCTTTCTGATGGTTCAAACTCATCTACTACTTCTTAATTCTTCCCTTTACTTTGGCTTCTTGGTGCTCTGGTGCAATGTTCAGAGTTTCTTCTGACATCTGTTTTGGTCTTTTCATCCTCCTCTTTCTTTGTATTCTTCATGGATGTTCTTGTTATCTTCCCACAGCTCACCTGGTCTTCAATCATTAGTGTTCAGGGCTTTAAACCTGTTCCTGAGATGGTCTTGAAATTCAGGTGTGATAGACTCAAGGTCAAATTTTGGTTCCTGTGGATTTTATTTAATTTTCCTCAGCTTAAGCTTGAAGTTGCATATGAGGAGTTGATGTAATCGATCTTATTCCTATGCATACCATCTGGTGAAATCCATGTGCGTAGCCTGCGTTTATGTTTCTTATAAAATGTCTTTGCAGTGAATAAGTCACTGATTGTGCAAAATTCTTTCATTGTATCTCCAGCTTAATTTCTGTCACCAAGTCCATGTTTTCCAACTACTGATCCTTCTTCTCTGTACCCAACTTTTGCATTCCAGTCACCCATTATTATTAATGCATCTTGACTGCGTGTTCAATCTATCTCTGACTGCAAAAGTTTGTAGAAATCTTCTATTTCCTCCTCTTTAGTTCTGGTTGTTGGTGCATATGTTTGAATGATAGTGGTATTCACTGGACTTCCTTGTATGCATATAGATATTTTCCTGTCACTCACATCATTGTATTTCAAGACCAATCTAAAAATGACTTTTTAAACTATGAAAGTAACCACATTTCTCATCTGCAGCATAGTTGATCTTATGATTGTCTGACTGAAAATGTCCCGTGCCAATCCATTTTGCCAGTACCTAGTACGTCAATGTTTATGCGTTCCATTTTTTTCTTAATAATACTCAATTTTACTACATTCATGGTTTTCACATTCCACGTTCCAATCACTAGTGTCTGCTTTCAACTGTTCCTGCTCCTGAGGGTTCAGCCTCAGTTGCCATATCTGCTAGTCTAAGTGTGCTCTGTTGTATGTAGGGTTTTAAAAGGCCAGCTATTTCAGAAGTGAATGGCCAATCCTTCCTCCTAGTCTGTCTTAATTTGAATGATTAGATTTAGAACATTATCTGACAGACAAGCATTTTATGGGAAAGAGAAAATTAAAGATATTTCCCAATTATGTAAATAAGCAATAGATTAGATTCAGTGTTTTTCCCTGCCCTTGGCATGTGTGTCTTGGCTCACCTCTTTCCTTGCTCTACCAGCATCCACTTCTACTCCCACATACTCTATTCAACATGACACAACCCTGCTTGATGACACTGAGGAGGACCTGAAGTACTTCCTGCAGAAGGTCAAGTACTGCAGCCTTCAATATAGATTGAAGTCCAAATCAAGGAAACAAAGATTCTCACCACTGGGACAATTGGCAACATCATGACAGATGGTGAAGAAATTGATATTGCTAACAGTTTTAGTTTGCTTAGCTCCACAAGCAACACTCTTGGTACTAGCAGCCAGTAAATTAAAAGGTATATTGTATTAGGAAAGTCTGCTGTCGAAGACGTCTCCAAAGTACTGAAGAGCAATGAAGTCAGTCTAGAGGCTAAGGTGCACCTGACCTAGGCCATGATTTTGCAATTACTTGATATCCATCATAAAGCTGGACAAAGACTAGGGATGATAAAAGGATAATTGATGCCTTTGAGCTATGCTGCTGGAGAAGGGTATTGAGTATATCATGCATTGCTAGGGACAAAACCAAGTTCATCCTCGAGAGGGTGAGACAAAGATTCTGAAGCTTTGTCTGATGTACTTTGGACATGTTGCAAGGAGGGACCAGTCCTTGGAGACGGACATCATGCGTGGGAGGGTGGAGGGATAGTGCAAGAGAGGAAGACCCTCAATAAGATGGATTGATTCAGTGACTGGGGTAATGGGGGTAGGTGTGTCAGACACAACAAGATTGGCACAGGATAGAGCAGGTTTTAGAGCTATTGTACATAGAGTCGCTATGAGTCACATGTAACAACTACAACAACCACAACCACAAAAACAACTTCTTGAGAAAAAGATGAACAATCTCCTCTGTACAATTTATAACTTCTGAAAACTTGCTGGAGGGTCAGCAATGAGATGAATCCAACTCAACAGCAATGAGTCTTTGAAAAGAAGTCTTCCACTGTAAATAAAACAGAGCTGTTTCAAGAGGGGATGTCTGAACTACTTTACGTCTCCTTGTGGTTTGTTTTAGAAGGCAGCTCTGATTAATGAAATAGTTATTGTTAAGTTTTTGCCTTTAGCAACACTTGGCAATGATTCAAAGTGAATGTATTTTCCATCTTCACTCACTCACTGATTGCTGTCTAATCTGAATTTGTTCATAGCTCAAACATCCAGCATGTTTTTGAAGTCTATAGAAATCACATATGGGGAGATTGCTCGCTTTTCTCCCATGGAGAACCTGGAAAGTCAAATTGACAGAGAGGTGATATCTTGAATTAAGCAACACAACTCTCACTGGACTGCATCATCAGACCTTCAACAAGATAACCTGACCTCATAAAAGAAAGGTCTTGTTATCGTTGTTGTTAGGTGCCATCAGATTGAGTAGAACCCATAGTGACCTTATGAATAACAGACATGAATTCTGTCCTGTCCTGTACCCTTCTCATACTTCCTGACACACTTAAGCCTATTTTGGCAGTCACTGTTTTAATCCACCTGATTGAAGATATTTCTTTCCTTTGCCAATATTCCACCTTTGCAAGCATGCCCCTTTCCAAGAAATAACCTCTCCTAGAAAAATGCTTGGAGTATGTGAAGTGAAGCTTTATTATGCTTGTCTCCAAGGAGTACTCTGGTGGCACTCTCTCCAAGACTTATTTGTTCTTTTGGCAGTCCATGAGATGCTCAATACTCTTCTCTAACACCACAGCTCAAAGACATAGTTTCTTCTGTCCTCTTTATTCATTGTCCAGCTCTCAGATGCATAGCAAATGATCAGAAAGACAATGGCTTGTATCAGATGAACCTTAGTCCTCAAACTGACATTATTACTCCTCAGTCATTTGGAGAGATCTCTAACTGCATACTTTTCCAGTGCAGAATTTTCTAGGAAATCTCCTGATTTCCTGGCTTCTGGTATCAAGGGTGCTTAAAATGGTAAGAACCTTAGAAAGAATGTAACTAGCAAGAGTCCCCTCTTCATACATTTGAGAAGCTCTACTCTGTAAAGAAAAATGAGACATCAGTATCAAAGAAGACTCATCAACAGCTTGGAGTAGCAAATGGCATACACCTTGTTTACTGAAAAGGAAAAGGACTTAAAACACTTGCTACAGAAGACTATATCCTTCAATATAGTCACTGTAATATAAAAAAATTTAAAACTATCACCAATGTACTGATAAAGAATACCATGATAGATGGAGAAAAGATTGAAATTGTCAATGAGTTCACCTTACTTGGATCCACAATCAACACCCTTGGTACTAGCAGTCATGAGATCAGGACAAATAATGCATTCAGAAAGTCTACTGTCAGGGACAAATTATTGAGAAGCAATGATTTCATTTTAAAGACTAAGGTGTGCCTTATGCCTTATGTGCTATGCATCTGAAAACTGAACAATAAATACAGAAGAAGAACTGATGCGTTTGAGCTGTGGTGTTGGAGAAGAGAATTGAGTATCCCATGGCCTGCCGTAAGAACACGTATCTCTTGGAGAAAGTAGAGCAAGAATGCTCCTTAGAGCCAAGAATGACAAAACTTTGTCTTACATAGTTTGTACATGTTACTTGGAAAGGTTATTCCTTGGAAAGGAACACCATGCTTGGGAAGGTGTAGGGTCAGTGAAAGAGAGGAAGACCCTCAATGAGATGGATTGATATTATGATTGTAGAAAATAGCTTAAGGACGTCAGAGGCTGTGAGGATGGCACAGGATAGCATGGAGTTCAGATCTTTTGTCTATAGGATTGCCATGAGTTGTACTCTATTTGATGGTACCTAATAACAACAACAATGTTTGAAGCTAGTTTATAAGCTCAGTATAATCTAAAAATGACATATAAAGTGAATAATACCTGCTCTTTTAACTTTTTAACATCAAATGGAAGACTGTTAGAAGTATAGCTTTTACTTCACTGGATCTCATAAAGTACTGATGTAAAGATAAATGTTGTTAAATATATTAGATATATAGTAACAAACTACGTGATAAGTGATAAGGTAGAATGTCTTATCTAAATTCCTTTATAACATAGGGAATACACTTTACTTCATATATAATGTCATAAAATTTAATCTATTAACAACTTTTAAAATAAAGACTAGGTCCTTACATTGGTAATAAAGTGTGTGAAGACTGATACAAATGGAACTGAATTTTGCCTCTTAAAACAAATAATATAAGGAAGTTTTGGTAACTTAGAGGTAAGGAGTTAAACTGCCTACTCAAATGCATTTGAATCCACCAGCAGCTCAATCTTCTCCTATGCTACTTACTGCCTCTGAAAACTTGCCGGTGGGTCAATTAAGGGTTGCTTCTAACTTGATAGGACATAACAATAACAACCTAAACCTTGGAAATTTAAAGCCAGTCATCAGCACCATAAAAATAAAATGCATGACAATCTGCTTTTGTAAAGACTGCAGCTGACAAAACTCAGTGAAGCAGTTTTGTTCTGTATTCACAATATTTATATGAGTTGGAACTGATACCTTGGGAATAGATTTAGTTATTTGCTTCATGATGGTTCTATGGACATACTAGTGTATATATATAAAAATGGAAAAGAACATCAGGAGAGACTGAAAACAATGTATTCCAATTTTGTAAATAAACTATAATAATAATAATAATTTTTTAAAGAGCTTGAGTTTTGTATTTCTATTGATTTTGCTTTCCAACAAGTCAATAATTTGAGAAGAAACAAAAACTACCTCAATAATTACATGTAAAAGTATGATAATATATTCAAAACAACTATGAGATATCATTTCACCTCAGTCAGAATAGCAAAATTTGACAGAACAGCAAGCAACAAACGCTGGCAAGGTTGTGGAGAAACTGGAACCCTTATTCACTGTTGGTGGGAGTGTAAAATGGTGCAACCACTGTGGAAGGCGGTATGATGCTTTCTCAAAAAGGTGCAAATAGAGATACCATTTGACCCATCAGTTCCACTACTGGGAATATAGCCCAAAGAAACCATAACTGACATCCAAGCAGATATATGCACACCCATGTTTACCATGACATTGTTCACAATAGCAAGGAGTTGGAAACAACCTAAGTGCCCATCAACAAATGAAGGGATAGAGAAGCTGTGGTATATTCACACAGTGGAATAGTACACTACGTTGAAAAACAAGGAACTCATGCAGTATTATTCAAAATGGGTGACCTTGGAGGGTATTATGCTGAGTGAAGTGTCTCAGTCACAAAAGGACAAATACTGCATGGTGCCACTGTTGTAAAACAGGACTGACATCGGGATGGGGAAAGAGAAAGAGACTGAGAAAGATGGGTTCATTAATGTATACTGCATTGAAACAGATGAGTGAAAAAGCTGTTCAAGAGGGATATGTGATTAGGTATTTTTGTCATGACAGGAGTCCAGAGTGAAGGCTGTATAGTGGAATGGACCTGGGGGGAGGGATTGTAAAACAATGAAAGAATTTTTCTTTTACTTTTCCAAGAGGGTAGTATGCTAGGAGGGAGGGTTGGGAGGGGAGAAAAGTGCAACAATGAATGAATGAAAACTAAAAAAAACAAACTTGTTAGGAGTTGCCAGTCATTTCAAAGATAGCTTCTTCTTTTACTTTTTCTTGTTAAATATTTCTGCTAAAAAAAAAAAAAACCCGAAACACTATGATAACATATTAAGATATAAAGACCATTTATGCATAAAATGTAATAATTATGCTGAAGAAATATATACGTTATGAATAAGAAAATCATGCACAACCATCATCTCTATCACTGAGAAGCAAAAACAAAGGGAAAAGAAACTGAAATAAAAGAGCTAAATAGAAGATTTCAGAGGGTAAGTCGGGAAGATAAAGCAGAGTACTATAATGGAATGTGCAGAAAGCTTGAAGAATATGAAGTGAAGAACTTACTCTATATTTCTCAAGCTAAAGACTGAAAACATAAATTTAAACCTCGAGTCACAATATTGAAGAATGTTCTAGGCAATATGTTTAATGATTCAAAAAGTATCAAAAGAATATGGAAGGAATACAAAAAGTCATTGTACCAAATAAATGAATGGATGAATGAATGAATGAATGAATGAATATTCCATCATTGAAATATTTCAGGAAGTACTTGGAGAAGATGAAACCAAGTTTATCCTTGGAAGTTAAGATGCTGAAGCTCCATTGCACATACTCTGGGCACATGACCAGGAGGGACCGATCCTTGGAGAAGCACACTATGCTCAGAAGGATGGAAGGATAGCACAAGAGAGGTAGATCCCAGATGACATGGATTGATACAATAACTGGGACAATGGGGGTTGGTATGTCAGAATAAGTGAGACTGGCTCAGGACAGGGCATGCTTCAGTGCTGCTTTACATAGGGTCACTATGGTTTGCAGGTGAACTTGACGGCACATAACAACCACCACCACCATATGAAGAAGAGACAATGATCATGAAGGAAGAAGTTGAAGCTGCACTAAAGAAGGCGTTAGCAAAAAATAAGGTCCTAGAAATCAATGGTCTACCTACCGATATGTTACAACTAACAGATACAGCTTTGGATGCACTCACTATTCTATGTCAGAAAATTGGAGAACAGGTGTCTGGCTGACTGACTGGAAGAGATCCATAGTTGTTCGCATTCCCAAGATAGATGATCCAACAGAATATAGACACTATTGAGCATTATTCTTAATATCAAATTCAAGCAAAATAATGCTGAAGATCATTAAAATATGGCTAGAATTATACATGTACAGGAAACTGCCAGAAGTTTAAGCAAGATTTAGAAGAAGTTGTAGTACCAGGGATATCATTGCTTATGTCAGAAGGATTCTGGCTGAAAGTAAAGAATACCAGAAGAATGCCTATTTATGCTTTATTGACTATGAAAAGACATTTGATCGTGAGGATTATAACACATTATGGCTAACACTGAGAAGATTGGGAATCCCAGAACACTTAATAGTGCTCATGAGAAAATGATACCTACACCAAGAGCCTGTAAAGTGAACAAAGCAAAGGAATACTACATGATTTAAAATTAAGAAGGTGGTGTGTCAGGGTTGTATGCTCTCTCCATATCTATTCAATCTGTATGGTGAGTAAATTATTCAAGAAACTAGACTCCATGATGAAGAATGTGGCATTAAGATTAGAGGAAGACTTATCAATAACCAGCATTATGCAGATGACACAACCTTGGTTCCTGAAAGTGAGGAGGACTTGAAGTACTTGTTGCAGAAGATCAAAGAATACAACCTTCGATATAGATTGCATCTTAACATAAAAAATCCAAAATTTGCTACCACTGTAGCAATAAGCAATATCATGTTAGAAGGAGAAAAGATTGAAGTTGTCAATGATTTCATCTTACTTGGGTCTACAATCAACACCGTTGGTATCAGCAGTCAGGAAATCAGAAGATGTAATGCACTGTGAAAGTGCAGTCAAGGACCTACCCAAATTATTGAGGAACAATGATGCCAGTTTGAGAGTCAAGTGAAACTGATTCAGCCATGATTTCTCCAATCATTTGCTATGCTTCTGAAAGCTGGACAATGAGTAAGGATGATAAAAGAACTGATGCCTTTGATTTGTAGTGTTGGAGTAGAGTGCTGAATATTTCATGGACTTCCAAAAGAACAAAAAAGTATGTCTTAGAGAAGGTGCAGCCACAGTGTTTTTTGAAGGCAAAGATGATAAAGCTTCATCTCTCACACCTTTGGGCATGTTTCTGGGAGAGGTTATTCCTTGGAGAGGGACGTCATGCTTGGAAAGGTGGAGGGTCTGTGAAAGAGAGGAAAACCGTCAAGCAAATTGATTGACACAGTGACTGCTACAATAGGTTCTAGTGTGTCAGCAAGTGTGAAGATAGCCCAAGATGGGAAAGAGTTCAAATCTATTGTTCATAGGGTCTTTATGAATCATATTCAATTTGGTGGTACCTGAAAACAACAAAGACACACACACACACACACACAAGCATTCTTTAAGGATGTTGTTGTTGTTGTTAAGTGTCGTCAAGTTGCAGGTGACTCATAGCGAACCTATGAAGGAGAGTCCTCGATGTTTGGGTGCCTTTCATCCTCTCTCCAGGTTCATAGGGTTTCTGGAGGCAAACTATTATGGAAGTGGATGCCACTCCTCCTTCCACGCTTGTTTAATCGGGGAGCTCCACCCCACTCTCAGTCCGCATTGGGTAGCCAACCATTAACGCATTTGACACATCCGTGTCACAGGATAGTAATCAATAAAAATTGAAGTGTTACCATTGCCTAACTCTATTACTATGGCCATTGAAAATCCACATAATAAAGACGGTAGCAGTGGTATTATAGATTTCTTACATGGTTTCAGTTGCTTTTACTTTATTTCTAAAATGTTTCCCTTAATAGTTTGACCTTCTGTTACTAAATAAGGTAGATGGACTGCATTTCCTACTTGACCATGATCTTCATTGAGTCTGACAAAAATAAGAGGAAAATGGTTTGTTTGTGTTACAGAAGTTCCTTTGATTCCTGAAAGAAAGCAGGAGGCGAAATCTAAGAGAAGTTCAGCCATAGAGAGGAAGTAAACATCTCTTTGACCTTAAAATGAGGTGATAGGTTTTTCAGCCTGAGGAGAACAACTAGCATTTTTTCATACTCAGGGTCAAAATAACTATTAATATGCATATTTTTTCTGTTTTAATTTGGAACTTCAAGCCAGAATTATTTGGTAAAGTATAAGGACAAAGAAGAGTACTTTATATAATGTCTTCCTCTCTTAAAGGCATATTACAAAATCTGAAAACAGAATTAAAAAAAAAAAGTCTTCTGTATCCTGACTCCAAGCAGAGAATAGCTGGATGGGAGCAGAAGGGTGAAGATATGTAGGGATGAAAACACAGGGCTGCACAGCTTTGTGTGTAGAGGGAGGTGGGGAAGGAAAGGGGTATAATTTGGGCAAAAAGACAGGGTAATGCTGGGCAAGGTTTAATGGTGATTGAGTTTATGAAATATGATGCATGAGAATAAGTGTATAAAACAATGTGAATGAAGAATAGTGTGAAACGCAATGTATATCTAACTTTGTAAGCAAATGAATAAAAAAGAATGTATATTTGTGTTTTATTGATTATGCAAAGACATTTGACTCTGTAGATCATAAAAAATTATGGCTAATATTGAGAAGAATGAAAATCCCAGAATACTTAATTGTTCTCATATGAAACCAATACCTAAGCAAAGGACCTGTTATCCCAACAGAGTAAGGGAACACTGTAGGGTTTAAAACCAGAAAAGGTGTGCATTGAGTTCATTTCATTTCAGAATCACCACTGCCGCCACTCTCAGACAGTGGCACTACCACTGTACTGAAAGAACAAGAAAAGGGAAGGGAGTGAGATGCTGGTGGGTTGAGGATGGGGCTGGACCTGGACTCATATGTGGAAGGGTGGGTGGGACAAACACCAAATCTGTTAGATGTGTAATGGGAAAGCGTCTTTCATACACTCTTTTAGGTAAAATGTTTGTCTATTAGATATTCTTCTAAAGTTGAGAATCCAAATTAAAACATAGTAGGGAGATATTATTTATCCACTTTTGAAATAACAGGCCTTCAAAAACACTATGTTCAATAAAGTACACTTAGATTGTTGTTGTTGTTGTTATATGCCATTGCATAAATTACGATTCATAGTGAATCAAGACACAATATTTCTGAACTCTGCTCTATTCTAAGACAATCTTACTTGTCTCTGACACACTTATCTTCATTATCCTAGTTATGTGTCAATCTATCTCATCTGGGGTTGTTCTCTCCTGTTCTATTCACACACCCTTCCAATCATGATATCCATCTACAAGGACTCGTCCCTCCTGGTGACTTGGCCAATGTATGAGAGACAGAGTCTTAAAAATCCTTGCCTCCAAGGAACAACTTTATTTTACCCTCTTCAAGATGTATATGTTAGTTCCCTTGACAGTCCGTAATATGTTCAATATTCTTCTCCAGCACCCCAACTCAAAGACATCAATTCTTCTTCTGTCATCTTTGGCCACTGTCTAGATCTCTGGTGCATACATAGAAAGTAGCGGTGAAGACCATAGTCTGGATTGGGCACACTTGAGTCTCCAGACTGACATCGTTTGTTTCTCAGTACTCTGGAGAGGTCCGTGACAGCAGTTTTTCCTAACACAACTTGTCTTTTGATTTCCTGACTGCTGGTGCTGAAAGTGTGATTGTGGAGCATGTTGTTGTTGTTGTTGTTGTTGTTATGTGCCATCGAGTCGTTTCCGACTCATAGCAACCCTATGCACAACAGCTCTAAACCCTGCTCTATCCTGCGCCAACCGCACCACCTCTGACACACCCATCCCGATTACCCCAGTCAACGAATCAATCCATCTCATAGAGGGTCTTCCCCTCCTGCGCTG
>NW_006399872.1:10298394-10305190 GCF_000299155.1 Elephantulus edwardii
TGGTCTTTTCTTCCTCTTCTGTCTTTGTAATGACCGTTTACACTCTTCCTGAATGATATCTTTGACATCCTCCCACAACTCATCTGGTCTTCGCTAGGTGAAATTGTCAATAATTTAATCTCTTCTTCATATATCATGGTGTTGCCAATTGGCCCAGTGGTGAGAAATTTCATATTCTGCTTCAATCCATATTGTACTCTACCAGTTCTGGACCCTTTGCTCCAAAAGCTGCCAGTTTTCCTCAATTTCAACAAGCAAGGTTTTGTCATCTGCAAAATGCAGATTTTTGGTGAGTTTTCCTCCAATCCTGATGCCACATTCTTACTTATAAAGTCTAGCCTTTCTGTTGATCTGACACTTCCCTGATTCACTCTTTTCCTGATTTTGAACCATGCAGTAATTCCTTGCTCTGCTCTGATGACTGTCCCAGTATAGGTTTCACAGAGCACTGGGATTCCCATTCTTCTCAAGGATAGGCACAACTTATTGTGATCCACACAGTCAAATTCCTTCAGGCAGTCAATTAAACACACATAGACATTCCTCTCTACTCTCTGCTTTCAGCCAAAATCCATCAGACATTGGCAATGATGTCCCTGGTGATACATCTGTTTCTAAACCTGTTTTGTATTTCTGGTAGTTCTTTGTGGATGTATTGTTCCATCATTTGTGGATGATCTTCAGCAGGATTTTGCTTGATTAAATACCAGTGATATAATTTGATAATTTCCACTCTGCCAGGTTCTCTTTTTCTTTCTTTTTTCTTTTTCCCAGAATGGGACTCTTCCAGTCCATTGGCCAGGTGGTTGTCCTGGAGATTTCTTGTCACAGTCTGATGAACATGTTCAGGCCTGCATCTGTTTATTGAAATATGGCAATTTGTATTCCCTCAATTCCAGAGGCCTTGTTTTTTGCCAATTCTTTCAGAGCAGCTGGAATTTCCTCCTTCATTACTATTGCATCTTGAACATAAATTGTTTCATGATATTATTTTGTCTCAGCAAATAATTTTTGGTATAGTGACTCTGTGTACTTCTTCTATCTTCTGTTAATTCATTCTGGATTATTTAGCATTCTGCCCATAACATCCATAATTATGGCAACTTGAGTCTTGAATTTGTTCTTCAGATCATTCAGCTTAAGAAATGTCTAGTGAGTTTATCTTTTTTTTTATTTTCCGCCTCTATGCAAAGGCATTTCACTGCATGGATCATAACAAACTGTGGCTGACTCTGAGAAGAATGGGAATCCCAGAACATTTAATCGTGCTAATGCGAAACTTATACTTGGACCAAGTGGCAGTCGTCAGAACAGAGCAGGGCAACACTGCATGGTTCAAAACTGGGAAGGGTGTACACCAGGGATGTGTCCTATCTCCATACCTTTTCAACCTGTATCAAAGCAGATTATCTGAGAGGTTGGGCTCTATGAGGAGAAGCGTGGCGTTAGGGTTGGTGGACGATCTATCAACAATCTGCGTTATGCGGATGACACAACCTTGCTCACTGAAACTGGGGAGAACCTCATGCACTTACTGCAGAGGGTCAAGGACTGAAGCCTTCAATATGGACTGAGGCTCAATGTCAAGAAGACAAAAATTCTCACACTGGACTAATCGGTAGCATCAGGTTGGATGGCAAAGAGATTGAGATTGTTCACAGCTTCAGTTTGCTCAGCTCCACGGTCAACACTCTTGGCACCAGCAGCCAGGAAATAAAAAAACATATTGCAATGGCAAAGTCTGCTGTTAGGGACCTCTCTAAAGTACTCAAGAGCAACGGTGTCTCTCTGGAGACTAAGGTGCACCTGATACAGGCCATGGTTTTTGCAATAACTTGTTATGCATCAGAGAGTTGGACAATAACTAGGGAGGATAGAAGGAGAATTGATGCCTTTGAGCTGTGGTGCTGGAGAAGAGTATTGAATGTACCATGGACTGCCAAGAAAACAAACAGATTCATCGTAGAGAGGATTAAACCAGGCTGCTCCTTGGAGGCAAGGATTCTGGAGCTTCGTCTGACATACTTCGGACATATTGTAAGGAGAGGCAGGTCTTTAGAGAGGGACATCATGCTGGGTAGAGTAGAGGGACAGCGCAGGAGGGGAAGACCCTCTATGAGGTGGATTGATTCAGTGACTGGGGTAATCTGGATAGGTATGTCAGAGGCAATGAGATTGGCACAAGATAGAGCACTGTTTAGGGCTGTTGTACACAGGGTCGCTATGAGTCACAAATGACTCGACGGCACATAACCACAACAACAACAGTCTTTGTATATTTCTTTATAATACTTTGCTTTGTCATCCTAAGATGCTCTTTGAAATCTTGTGTTCAGCTCCTTAACTTCTTGATTTTTTCCTTTTGATTTGACTTCATGGCTCTCTAGCACAATATTCAGAGTCTTTTCTGACCAACATCTTCTTGTGCTTTTTTTCTTCCACGTTTATCTTTGTAATTACCTTTTGCATTCTTCATGGATAATATTCTTGATATACTCCCACAGCTAAACTTGTCTTCATTCATTAGTATTCAAAAGCTCAAACCTGTTTCTAAGATGCTTTTTTAAAAATTCAGGTGGGATAGACTCAATGTCAAATTTTGGTACTTGTAGACTTGATTTAGTTTTTTTAATTTTCTTTAGTTTCAGTTTGAACTTTTATATGAATAGTTGATGGTATCTTTGACATCAGCACCTGGCCTAGTTTTCACAGCTGCTATTGAGCTTCTCCAATGATTTGTTCCACAGATAGAGTCAAACAGATTGCTGTTCAGATCATCAGGTGAGGTCCATGAGTATAGACATCATTTGCATTTCTTGTAACAGGGATTCAAGACTGGAAGCAGGAGCGGGTCCACTTCTGAAATGGCTTGCCTCTGGAAACTCTGTATATGAACAGTGCTCAAGCCTTGCATTCATAGGGTCGCTATGAGTCGTCTACAACTTGATGGCACCTAACAACATAATGACGATGACATAGACAGAGCTACATCTAGCAGACAGAAAGTCATGTTACCAAGTCAAAGGTGGGTGATTTTAGTCTGCAGCCATCAGGCCAGGTTCATATTGTTTTCCTGTCAAACATTCTTCTAGGTGGTACAGCACTGATCTGTGCATTGCTGTACAGAGGTAACTCGTGGTTGCTGTGATGCTGAACACTGGGACACTAATGTACCAAACTTGGTAATGGTTACCCATGGTGGACAGTGTTTGCTGGAGCTTCCTGACTTAAACAAGCCTGGAAGCAGGAGTGTCATCCAATTACAAAATGGCTTGCCTCTGAAAAACTCTACGTATGAACAGTGCTCAGGCCTTTCGTTCATACGGTCGCTATGAGTCTTCTGTGACTCGACTGCACGTAATAACAACAACAACAACAACAAATGATTGACTACAAAAATTCTGTCTTTTTATCTCTAACTTCATTTCTGTTATCAATGACATGCTTTCCAGCTGCTGATCCTTCTTCTTTGTTCCCAAATTTTGCATTTCAGTCACCCACTATTATTAATGTACCCTGGTTGCATATTCAGTCAATTTCTGATTGAAAAAGTTGGTATAAATCATCTATTTCATCTTCTTTGACTCTGGTTGTTGGTGCATATATTTGCATGATGGTAGTATTAATTAGACTAGCCAATGTGGCACCAGAGAGGCTGAGTCCTTGAATTGAGAATCACAAATTAAGAACAGTTTAAAATACACATTAGGGATTGGAACATGGAATGTGAGAAATAAGAAAATAGGTAAACTTGACGTTGTTTAGGAAGAAAACACACACACATAAATATAGACATATTTATTATACCTTTCATCACTGTACCAAAGAGAATTGGGTAACACAGAAGAATTTCAGGAAACAAAACATAATCAAGAGGCAATGGCAATGAAGGAGGAAGTTCAAGCTGTTTTGAAGGAAGCCCCAAGAATTGATGGAATACCAAATGACATATTTCAACAAGCAACATGTGCTGGACATGCTCACAAGATAGTGCCAAGAAATCTGGAGGACAACTACTTTGCCAACTGCTTAGAAGAGACCCATATTTATTTCCATTTTTTAAAAAAGTGATAATTTCCAATACGGAAATTATCAAACAATATCACTAATATCGCACACTAGCAAAATACTGTTAAAAATTGTTCAGAAACGACTGGAACAGAACATTGATAGATAACTACCTGACATACAAGCTGGGTTTAGAAGAGATTTTGGCACTAGAGACATTGTCGCCAATGCCAGATGACGGATCTTGGCAGAAAGAAAAGAGTACCAGAGGAATATCTGTGTTTCATTGACTATGCAAAGGCATTTTATTCTGTGGATCACAACAAACTGTGGCTAGCCTTGAGGAAAATGGGAATCTCAGAACACCTGATCGTCCTTATGTGAAACCTATACATAGATCAGGAAGCAGTCCTCAGAACAGAGAAAGGAAATACTGCATGGTTCAGAATCAGGAAAGGAATGTGTCAGGGATGCATTCTATCTCCATATGTTTTCAATCTATATGCAGAACAGATCATTCAGGAAGCTGGGCTGTTAAGCAGATGACACAGCCTTGCTTGCTGAAAGTGAGGAGAACTTGAAGAACCAGCTGCAGAAGGTCAAGGACTGTAGTCTTCACTACAGATTGGAGCTTAACATCAAGAAAACAAAGATTCTCACCACTGGACCAATTGGCAGCACCACAATGGATAGAGAAGAGACTGAGATTGCTAATAATTACAGTTTGCTTGGCTCTACAATCAACAGTCTTGGCACAGCATTTAGGAAATCAAAAGACAAATTGCACTGGGAATATCTGCTATCAGGGACCTCTCCAGAGTGCTGAAATGCAACAATGCCAGTCTTGAGATTAAGGTACCTAATCCAGGCCGTGGTCTTTGCAATTACTTGCTACATATCAGAGAGCTGGACAATGATTAAGGGTGACAGAAGAAGAATCAATGTCTTCTAATTCTGGTGCTGCAGAAGAGTCTTAAACATTCCATAGACTGCCAAGAAAACAAATAGGTCTGTCTTGAACAGGGTGAAATCAAGTTTCTCCTTGGAGGCTAGGATTTTGAAGCTCCATCTCACATACTTTGGGCATATGGCCAGGAGGGACCAATGCTTGGAGAAGGACATCATACTCAGAAGGGTAGAGGGACGGTCTAGGAGAGGAAGACCCAGGATGAGATGTATTGATAGAGTAATTGGGGCAATAGAGGTTGGTGTGTTAGGATCAATGGGACTTGCACAGGAGAGGGCAAACTGCAGAGCTGCTGTACACAGGATTGTTATGGGCTGCAGATGACTCAGTGGCACACAACAACAACAACAACAATAGGCCTTTGGGAAATGAGATGGATTGACATGGGTTATTTTGAATCAGACAATCACATAACTTACTAAGCCAGAAATGAAAAGTGAGGAAAAACGGAGTCTCATTCATAGTTAAAAAGACCATTTTTAGATAAATATAATGTTGTTAGGAATAGAATAATATCCGTACTATTAAAAGGAAAACCTGTTAATACCAGCATCATTAAAATATATTTGCCAAAAACCAGAACCAAAGAGAAGAAAATACAAGATTTTTAAAGTCAGCAATTGATTGAACATGCAACCAATATGCATTAATAATAATAATAAGTGACTGGAATGCAAAAGTTGAGGACAAGGATGAAGGATTAGTATGTGGAAAACATGGACTAGATGCAGTAATGAGACTGGAGATAGTATAACTTTATAAAATCAATGATTTTTTTTTTCATTGCAAATACCTTTTATAAGAAACACAAATGGCAGATTATATATATATATATATATATATACACACACACACATAAGAATTAGATTTATTATATCCAAGACAACAATTGTTGGAGAAGTTCAACTTCAGCTCTAAAAACTAGACTAGGTGCTGATTATGGAACAGGTCAAGTACTGATATGAAATTTCAAACTGAAGGTAAAGAAAATGAAAACAAATCCACCTCTCCACCCCCCAAAAAACCAGCAGATAACTACCATGAATCTAAAAATCAAAATTGTATCCAGAGTCCAACCCACCATAACTTAAAAATCATCTCAGGAGTAAGTTTGAAGCCTTAAACACTAATGAATGAAGGCCAGATGAACCATAGGAGGATATCAAGAATATTATCCATGAAGAATGCAAAAGGACATTACAAAGACGGAGGAGAGAGTAAAGATCAAGAAGGACTTTGGAATAGACTCTATAATGCTGCAAAGCAAAAGCAAAGAAGGGAAGAAATTGGGAAGTTAAGGGCTGAACACAAGCTATCAAAGGGCAACTCAGGAAGACAAAGCAAATGTGCAAAGGGCTGGAGTCAGAAAATCAGAGACGATCTCATTTGACATTTCTTAAGCTGAAGGAGCTGGATAACAAATTCAAGTCTTGAGAGGCTATACTAGGGTACTATGGGTAGATTTTCAATGATCCAGGAAGCATCAAAAGAAAATGACACAGAGTCACTGTACCAAAAAGTACTGGCTGATACAAAAGAATGTCATGAAACAACGTATGATCAAAAGGCAATGGTGATGAAGGAGAAAGTTCACGTTGCTCTGAAAGAATTGGCAAAATACAAGGCCTCAGGAAATGATGGAATACCAATTAACATATTTTAACACAAAGATGCTGTCCTGTACACGCCCAACAGGTTGTTCCAAGAAATATGGAGAACAACTATCTGACCATCTGTCTGGAAAAGTTCCAAATTTATACCAATTCCACACAATGATGATCTAACATAGTGTGGAATTTATCTAGCTATATCTTCCACAAG
>NW_006399872.1:10305805-10315621 GCF_000299155.1 Elephantulus edwardii
TGGCACAACTTGGTGATTATGTCCAGGGCAGCATCTGTTAGCTGAAATATGTCAATTGGTATACCATCTATTCCGGGGGCCTTATTTTTTGCTATTTCCTTCAAAGCAGCCTGAACTTCTTCTATCATCACCATAGGCTTTTGCTCATATGGTGTTTCATGAAATTCTTCTGTGTCTTACAATTCCTTTCGATACAGTGACTCAGTATATTCCTTCCATCTTCTTTTAACACTTCCTGGATCATTTAATATTCTGCATCAAGCATCCTTGATTATAGCAACTCTAGGTTTGAATTTGTTCTTCAGTTCCTTTAGCTTAAAAAATGCAAACAAGTTTGGCCCTTTTGATTTTCCAACTCTAGCTCCTCACACATTTCATTGTAATATTTTGCTTTGTCATTCCATGCTGCCTTCTGAAATTTTCTCTTCAGCTCTTTAGTATCTTGAATTCTTCCTTGTGCTTTGGCTTCTCTGTGCTCGAGTGCAATCTTCGGAGTTTCTTTCTTCAGAGTTTTGGTCTTTTCTTTTTCTTCTGTTTTTGTGATGACCGTTTGCACTCTTCCTGGATGATACATTTGACATCCTCACACAACTCATCTGGATCATTATTGTTCAAGGCCTCAAACCTGTTCCTCAGATTATTCTGAAATACAGCTGGGATGAACTCAAAGTCATATTTTGGCTCCTGTGGATTCAGTTTAATTTTCCTCAGCTTCTGCTTGAACTTGCATATGAGTAGTTGGTGGTCTCTTCTACAATCAGCTCCTGGCCTAGTGTTCACAGCTTATACTGAGCTTCTCCAGTGTTTTTTTCCACAGATGTAATCGATCTGATTCCTATGCATACCATCAGGTGAGATCCATGTGTATAACCTGCGTTTATGTTTCTTATAAAACGTATTTGCAATGAATAAGTCATTGATTGTAGAAAATTCAGTCATTCTATCTCCAGCTTCATTTCTGTCACCAAGCCCATGTTTTCCAACTACTCATTCTTCTTCTCTGTTCCCAACTTTTGTGTTTCAGTCATCAATTATTATCAATGCATCTTGATTGCATGTTCGACCTATCTCCGACTGTAAAAGTTGATAGAAATCAACTATTTCTTCTTCTTTGGCTCTGGTTGTTGGTGCATATATCTGAATGATAGTTGTATTCACTGGACTTCCTTGTAAGCGTATGGATATAATCCTATCACTCATGATGTTGTACCTCAAGATGGATCTAGAAATTATTTTTTTAACTACGTAAGCAGCTCCATTTTTCCTCACCTTTTCATCTTCGGAGTAATACATCATATGATCATCTGACTCAAAATGCTCCATGCCAGTCCATCTCATCTCTTCAATGCTTAATATGTCAATATTTATGTGTTCCATTTCTTTCTTAACAATTTCTAATTTTCCTACATTCATGGTTCTCACATTTCATGTTCCAATCACTAGTGTCTGCTTACAACTGTTCCTCTTCCTTTGTATTTCCATGCTTGACAGTTCTACCTAGGTTGCCCTTTCTGTTAGTCTACGTGTGTTCTGTTGTACACAGGGTTTTCAGAGGCCGGTTATTTCAGAAGTGGATGGCCAATCCTTCTTCCTAGTCTGTCTTAATCTGAATGTTTAGATTTAGAGGAGTAACTGACAGACAAGCAACTTGTGGAGCAGTGAAGGATAAACCCCTCCTTGTGGAGTTAACCATTAGTTACAGTGTTGACCCTGCCCTTAGCCCAGTGCCTTGACCCACTTATTTTCCAGCTCCACCCTCCACCAGAATAGCTCTTCACTTCTACCAAATCCCTTCAGAATTTGTCTTCCATTGTCCAAACCATGATCTGATAGCTTGTATCTGAAGCTTTCTTGGCTTCTGTGATTCCAAACATGTCAACTGCTGACAATTTTTTATGCTGTGACCAGTGTTTCTTAAGTTTAGTTGTACTGTCTCCCCAGGGAAGGTGATATGTCCTGCAGAACTCCTGTATAGATTGTATTTTTTGACCGATTTTGGCTCCACCTTGGGGCTTTTGTACCTGTGGGTGTGTCAGAAGCTTTTGCCGTGAGTCGCTTCTCTATTGTCTGGCCCGACTTCTGCCCATGCAGCTTGCATGCAAAGGCATTTGATTGTATATATCACAACAAATTGTGACTACTCTTGAGAAGAATGAGATTTCCAGAACACCTAAACTACTCAAGTGAAACCTATACTGGACCAGTAGGCAGTCATCAGAACAGAGCAAAGAAATTCACTCCATGGTTCAAAATCAGGAAAGGGATGTGTCCTGTATCTATATCTTTTAAATCTATATGCAAAACAGATCAATTAGGAGGCTGGACTTTATGAGGAAGAATGTGGCATCAGGATTGGAGTAAGACTCATCAACAACTTGCATTATGCATATAACACAACCTTGCTCACCAATATTGAAGAGAACCTGAAAGATTTACTGTAGAAGGGGAAAACCTGCAGTGTTCAATATGGATTGAAGCTCAACATCAAGAACACAAAGACTCTTACACCTGGGTCAATTGGCACCACCATGATAGATGGAGAAGTCATTGAGTTTGTTTACAGTTTCATCTTGCTAGGTTCCACAATCAACACTCTTGGCACCAGCACTTAGGATATCAAAAGACAAATTAATTAGAAAAATCTCTTGTTAGAGATCTCTCCAAGTGCTAAAGAGCAAATATTTCATTCTAGATATTAAGGTGCACCTGATCTAGGCCATGGCCTTTGCAATTACTTGTCAGGATCAGAGAGTTGAATAATGACTAACTGTGAAGGAAGAATTGATAACTTTGAATTGTGATGCTGGAGATGTATATTGAACATATCATGGACTGCCAAGAGAACAAACCGGTTTGTCCTGGAGAGAATGAAATCAATTTGCTCCTTGGAGGCAAGTATTAGTATTATCCAGCTTTGTCGCATATACTTTGGGCATTTTGCCAAGAGGGAATCGTCTTTGGAAAAGGATATTATACCTGGAATGGTGGGAGGGTAGGTTCAGGAGAAGGATACCCTGGGTGACATGTATTAACACAATTACTAGAGTAATGGGGGTAGGTATAATGGATGTAGTGAGAATGGCTCAGGATAGAGGAGGGTTCAGAGCTACTGTGCACGGGGTCTCTATGAGGTGAAATCAACTCAATGTCATGTAACAATAAAACCAACAATATTTTTCTTAATATTAATAATCATTAGTAAGGGAAGCTGATATTTATTGCTGTTATATGCTATTGAGTGCTTAAGGACTCATAGGTGACCTTCTAGCCTTATTTCAGAGTCTGCAAATCACATTAAAGGAGATTGTCTTTCTGCAGTGGAGCACCTGATAGATTTAAACCTTGACTTGGCAGGCCTTTGAACCAGGCTGAACATTGGCAGAAAACTGCCAGAAGTTTAGGGACCTGGTGCCTGTGACATCAGGGTTATCATTACTGATTTCAAGTAGATCCCCTGGGGGAAAAAAGAGAAATCAAAAGAATGACTATCTGTGCTTTCTAGGCTATGAAAAGGTATTTCACTGTGTGAACATAACAAATTTTTATGAACATTGTAAAGAATGGCAATCCCAGAATATTTAATTGTGCTGATGTGAAACCTATCACCAGATCAAGAAGCCATAATTCTAACAAGGCAGGGAACACTGCATGGTATAAAATCAGAAAAGATAGGTTTCAGATTTGTATCATCTCTCCATACCTATTCAACCTGTGTGTTAATCAAATTATTTTAAAATCTGGGCTCTATGAAGAAGAATGTTGGCAATAGGATCAGAGGAAGACTCATCAAGACCTTGCATTAGCAGATGACACAATCTTGCTTGGTGAAAATGAGAAGGACTTAAAGTACTTGCTACAGAAGATCAAAGACTATAGCCTTCAGTATGGATTGCATCTCAATGTCAAGAAAATAAAAAGTTTCACTCATCCACTACTGGACCATTTTGGTATATGGAGAAAGATTGAACCTGTAAACTACTACATCTTACTTCGGTTCACCACCATCACTCTTTGTTTCAGCATTCAGAAGATTGAGAGATATATTGAACTGTGAAAGTCTTTATTTAGAGATCTTTCCAAATTACTGAGGACCAGTGGTATTAGTTTGAGGTCAAAGTTGCACCTAATGCAGGCCGTGGTCTTTTAAATCACTTGCTATGCAGCTGAATCTGGACACTGAATAAAGATAATAGAGAAAGAATTGATGTCTTACGTTGTGATTTTGGAGAAAGGTACTGATTATTCCATGGACTGTCAAAAGAACAGATGCATGTCATGGAGAAAGTACAGCCAGTGTGCTCCTTGAAGGCAAAGATTACAAAACTTTGGGGATATTGTTAGGAGAGTCTATTCCTTGGAGAGACATCGTGCTTGGAAAGGTGGAAGGTAAGTGAAAGAAAAGCACTTCAACCAAATGGCTTGAACAGTGACTGCAGAAATGAGCAGTATTTTAGAGATTTTAAGTATTTTAGAGATGAGGATGGCGGAGGAAATTACAGGTTTCAGATTTATTGTTCATAGAGTTGTTATGAGTCAACTTGATAGCATCTAACCACTAAAGCAACTATGGGACTATTAGAGCTTCCTTGTATATAAGATTGTTCTTGTTAAGTACTATTGAATAGGAATCAACTCATAGCTAGCTGACCTTCCAGCAGGTTTATAGATGCAATAAAACACACAGGAAGGAAGAGACTGCCTTTTGTTTTTTCACAGAACAGCTTTTGGCTTTGAACTCTGTGCTTTGGGGTGGGCAGTACATGGAAAATTCAGACTGGTCAATGATAGAATTCACTCATCATTATTTTGAAGTTGTTACATTTACATCTTTCAAATCTATTGCCTTCTAGTTGGAATTGATTCATTGACCCACCAGTATGTTTACAGTGGCTGAAAATCACAGGGCGAGAGATTGCTCCTTTTCCTCCAATAAAACCACTGATGTTTACAAACTGCCAGAGAGGTGCCACCTTTAAGTAGGCAGCACTACTCTCTGAGATTATGATACTATATCTTTAGGATACATATGTTTATCAATGGACAACTATTAAAACACACAAGCTGAATTTAAGTCATAGACTGAGTTTTTGTTGTAAGAAATATAGAGCTTGATGAAAAATGTCAAGAGGCATGAATATAAATGATGCTATTGAGTCATCTGACTTATTCTAGCATTATTGGTTTTTTGTGTGTGTAGGATAAACAATTTGATCTTCATGTTCTGAAAAGAGGATTCTATGGCCCATCATTACAGCTGCTCAGGGTAAAGATTAAGTCAGATCCCTTATGAAACAATTGCTTTTGTTCTTAGAAAGGGTTTTGTAAAATCTTGGCTCTGAAGACTATGGAAGAGACTGGCTATATGCCTGATAGTCTATCAGATTCAAGCAACAAATATCAACTATCTCAATACATTTCTCAATCTCTATGTGATATAGTAAAACAATGGTGAATTTTCCTTTGTGAATTTGTAGAAGCCCTTCTTTCTACAAAATGATCAGTAAAACAATCTTGCAAAGACCCATTGTGCATCAAATCAAAGCAACTCTTAGAAAAATGTTAATATAAACTAAATTTTATCCTTTTTTTGTGAGAGGTAATTTTGAATACTCTATTTACTAAAATATACTTTAAATGTTTATTTTGTGATTTTTCCTTCATTTTAAAAATAATTTTAATGTTTTCTTTTAAGGATTAAAAAAATAGCACATCATGATCTCAAAACCTACTACACATCTGTTTCAATTCAGTATACACAATCTATCTAGCTTTTCTCAGTCTTACCCCAACCCTGATGTCAGTCCCATTCAACAACAGTGGCACTATACAGTATTTGTCTTTTTGTGACTGAGATGAGGGAGAGAACAGTTTAAAAGCTATATATGATAGGGTATTATGATTATCACAGGAATCCAGAATTAAGATTGCATAGTGGAGTGCATTCGGGGCTGGGGGATTGTATACCAATGAAGAATTTTATCTTTTGCTTTTCAAATAGAGGAGCGAACTGAGGGGAGGGGGGGGTAGAGAAAAGAGTGCAACAATGAATGAATGGAAATCCAAAATTTCTGTAAATGTTCATTAAAACTAGTAAAAGATATTTAAAAAAAAACCCCACCAAAACCCAAAAACTACTTCACAGAGGTAGTAACCAAAACAGCATGGTACTGGTAAAATGACAGGCACATAAAATTGAAAGCCCAAAAATGGAACCAGATATCTATGGCCAACTGATAGTTGACAAAGAAAATCAAACCTATCAGATGGGCATATTACAACCTCTTCAACAAATGGTGCTGGCAAAATTGTACTGTTACTTACAGAAAAATAAACTCAAGATGCACCAAAGACCTGGAAGTAAAGCCCAAAACCATAAAGTTCATCAGAGACAAACTGGATCAAGCTTAGATGGCCTAGTCTATGATGCAAAGAGACTGCCAAATACAGTCAGAAATATCCAATCTGGAGAGGATAAAAGTGATGAATGAGACATCTCTCTGCTCATCAAAACCTTTTTCCAATAGAGTGAAAACTACTGATTGGGGGAAAAACACATATGGCAATATCATTTCAGACAAGGATCATATATTAAGAGTCTACAGAATCCTACTGTACCTCTACAAGAAAAAGACCAATCACACAATTACAAAATAGGCAAAAGACATGGGAAGAATTTTCAAAGAGGAAGATATTTAGATGGCCAACAGACACATGAAGAAACGCTCAAAATCACTGGCAATAAGAGAGATATAAATCAAAACCACAATGAGATACCATTTTACTACAGTAGCTGTGACAAAGATTAACAGGACAGCAAGTAATAAAGGTTAGATAGGACATGGAATCATAGGAACTCTTACACATTGTTGGTGGGACTGTGCAATGGTATAACTACTCCGGAAGGCATTTTGACATTTCCTCATAAGGCTGGACAGAGAAATTCCATATGACACAGTTATTCCACTGCTTGGAATATACCCTGAGAAATGAAAAATGAGGCACAAATGAAAACTTGTACACCAATGTTCCAGCCATATTTGAATGATCTTTAGCAGTGATCAGTAGCAATGATCTTTAGCAATATCAATGATATTGCTCGATAATTTCCACATTCAGTTGGATCACCTGTCATGAGCCTTGAGCCTTAATTACTCATGGACATATTAGAAAAGTCAATTACAAGTTATTAATTAATTCATAGCAACAATTGCAATTTATCTATATTACAATTCATAAATCCATCACAACATATTGATTCATCAACAGTGGCGAACACTCACTCACTTACTCTTTCTCTGCTTCTCATGGTGCAGTCAGGGGTTCTCCACTAGTTCAGTTGTTCCATGCAACCAGGAGGTTCTCAGGTAGTTCAGCAATTCAATGTAGCTAAATAGAGTCAGTCTGTGTGGGCAGAATCCTCCACTCTTTTGGTAGCTCATGTCCATCAGTGTAGGCTAGAGTCCTTGGCTCTGAAAAGAGCCTTTAGGTCCTTGGCTCTTAAAAGAGCCTTTGGGTCTTCAGTGTTCAGCTCATTGTGAAGCGCAGAAAGAGAGTTGCTGGGTCCAGCCAGAGTTTTATTTACTCTAGCTTCCCTGCTTTACATTATGGTGAGGCAAGTGGGGCATCCTGGGACGTGTTGAATACCAATATGTTTTGACCAATCATGTTGAATACTAGTTGCGTTTCCTTGGCAAGATGACAGTAACCAGTCATATCTCCTTATCAAGGGTCCACACTTGTTGTGGTCAGTGGGCCCTAGGCCTCTAAGAGGCCTAATTAGACGTATTAGCTGTTCAGTATGTTTTCACAGATATTCTTAACATAATTTCTAACAGCAAATTCCTAATATATTTCTTACTTTAATTCTAACATATAGCAAGTTCTTAACATATTTTCTTACTTTAACTCTAACATGTCAATTGGTATACCATCTATTCCTGGGGCCTTATTTTTTGCTTTTTCCTTCAAAGCAGCTTGAACTTCTTCCTTCATCACCATAGGCTATTGCTCATATGTTGTTTCATGAAATTCTTCTGTGTCTGCCAATTCCTTTCGATACAATGACTTAGTATATTCTTTCCATCTTCTTTTAATACTTCCTGGACATTTAATATTCTGCCTAAAGCGTCCTTGATTATAGAAACGCAAGGTTTGAATTTGTTCTTCAGTTCCTTGAGCTTAAGAAATGCTGAGCGAGTTTGGCCCTTTTGATTTTCTGACTCCAACTCCTTGCACATTTCATTGTAATATTTTGCTTTGTCATCCCGTGCTGCCTTTTGAAATCCTCTGTTCAGCTCTTTAGTATCTTGAATTCCTCCTTGTGCTTTGGCTTCTCTGCACCCCAGTGCAATCTTCAGAGTTTCTTCTGACATCCATTTTGGTCTTTTCTTTCTCTCTCTTTTTTTAATGAACTTTTGCGCTCTTTTTAGATGATACCCTTGATATCCTCTCACAACTCATCTGGTCTTCGCTCATTCGTGTTCAAGGCCTCAAACCTGTTCTTGAGATGGTTCTGAAATTCAGGTGGGATAGACTCAAAGTTACATTTTGGTTTCCCTGGATTCGGTTTAATTTTCCTCAGCTTCAGCTTGAACTTGCATATGAGTAGTTGGTGGTCTGTGCCACAATCAGCTCCTGGCCTCATTTTCACAGCTGATATTGAGCTTCTCCTGTGGCTCTTTCTGCAGATGTAATCAATCTGATTCCTATGCATACCATCAGGTGATATCCATGTGTATAACCTCCATTTATGTCTCTTAAAAATGTGTTTGCAATAAGTCATTGTACAAAATTCAATCACTCTCTCTCTCTCCAGCTCCATTTCTGTCACTGAGCCCATCTTTTCCAACTAACAGATGCTGCCCTAGATGTGCTCACCATGTTGTGTCAAGATATCTGGAGAACAACCACTTGGCCAAATGACTGGAACAAATCTATATTTGTTCCCATCCCAAAGAAGGGTGACCCAACAGAATGTGGAAACTATAGAACAATATCATTGATTTTACATGCAAGCAAGATTCTACTGAAAATTATCCCCAAAAGACTTTTCAAACAACAATTCTAACATATAATATAGCAAGTTCTTAACATATTATTGATTCTTATACATAACATAGCAAGTTCTTAACATTTTTCGTACTTTAATTCTAACATATAATATACAGGTTCTTAACATAATGTTTTAATTCTCACATATAACACAGCAAGTTCTTAACATATTTTCTTAAATTAATTCTAACATTTAATATAGCAAGTTCTTAACATATTTCTTACTTTAAAATATACAAGTTACATTGTCTTAGCAACATGCATAGTAACAGTTACATTCCCTTATCAGAATTCACACAGTAGCTTACAGGCAAGTTATTATCAGTTACATTCCTTATCAAGGGTTTGCACTTACTGTGGTCAGTGGGGCACTAAGCCTCAAAGAGGCCCATTTAGACATGTTAAACTAGTAGTATGTTTTTCACAAATATTCTTATTTCGATACTTAAGCATCAAATTCATTATAATATTTTTTCACAGCATATTTCATAATGCATTTTTCAGCAATTATAATGATTTAAAATAGCCCATAATATGAAAGTCTGCTGTTAATGACCTATCTAAAGTACTCAAGAGCAACGGTGTCTCTCTGGAGACTAAGGTGCACCAGATACAGGCCATAGTCTTTGCAATCACTTGTTATGCATCAGAGAGTTGGACACTGATTAGAGAGGATAGAAGGAGAATTGATGTCTTTGAGCTGTGGTGCTGGAGAAGAGTATTGAATGTACCATGGACTGCCAAGAAAACACAGATTAATCCTGG
>NW_006399872.1:10315981-10316946 GCF_000299155.1 Elephantulus edwardii
GATTGGCACAGGATAGAGCAGGGTTTAGGGCTGTTGTACACAGGGTTGCTGTGAGTCGCAAACGAATCGACGGCACATAACAACAATAACAACAACATGTGTTACAGCAGAATTAATATATTTTCTTACACTTAAACTGCTCATAATAATCACCCTTCATTGGACTAGAGTAAAATATAGACTTCTTCCAATCTGTTGGCCAGACAGCCATCCACCAAATTTCCTGGCATAGACAAGTGAGTGTATTCAAGGGTACGTCTGTTAATTGAAACAAGTCAATTGGCAGCAAATTGATTGCTGGGGCCTTATTTTTTGCCAGTGCCTTCAATGAAGCTTCCACTTCCTCTTTCATTACCTTTGGGTCCTGTACATATGGTATATCCTGAAATTTTTCTGTGTCAATCCATTCTTTCTGGTACACTGACTCTGTGTATTTCTCCATCTTCTCTTCATGTTTTCTGGGTCATTCAATGCATTGTCCATAGCATCTTTCAACATTGCAGCATGAGGCCTAAATTTGCTTTTCAGTTCTTTCAGCTTGAAATATGCAGAGTGAGTTCTTCCCTTTTTATTCTCTAATTCCAGCTCTGTGTACATTTCATTATAATAATTTACTTTGTCTTCCTGAGCATAGATAGGGAATTTTCCAGAAATTTAAGCAGGATTTAGAAGAGGTTGTGGCACCTGGGATATTATTGCAGATGTCAGATGGATCCTGGCTGAAAGAAAAGAATGCCAGGAGAGTGTCTATTTGTGCTTTATTGACTATGCAAAGGCAATTGACTGTGTGGATCATGTCAAGTTGTGGCTGCAATTCATAAGAATGGAAATCCCAGAGCACTTGATTATGCTCATTAGAAACCTATACCTATCTATCTATGGTCAACTGATTTTTGACAAGGAAATGAAATCAGTGAAGTGGGGAAACGACAGCCTTTTTTAACAAATGGTGTTGGCAAAATTGG
>NW_006399872.1:10318611-10339670 GCF_000299155.1 Elephantulus edwardii
ATACGCCATCCCCTTTTCCTTATGAATCAGGGTGAAGTCTCTCTCAGGGAGGAGTGATAGGGAATGGCAAGGGACACACTGACAAAGGAGATTAATCAGAACTGGCTTTGACAAGCACTGTGGCAATTGGACAGTTAAAACAGACATTGGGGTGGGGGGGAAGAAGAACGAACTGGGGAGGAGGGTGGAGAAAACAGTGCAACAATGAATGAATGAAAACCCAAAATCTCCGTAAATGTTCAGTAAAAACTAATAAAATTTTATAAAAAAAAAAAGAAACCTATACCTAGACCAGTACACTGTTGTGCAAATGGAGCAGGGAAGCACTACATAGTTTGGAACTGGGAAGGGAGTGCGTCAGTGAGAAAGTTATTAAATCTATATGTTAAGAAGTTGGACTCTATGAAGAGGAGTATGGTATCAAGATTGTAGGGAGACTCATCAATAACCTGCATTATGCACATGACACAACCTTGCTTGTTGAAAGTGAGGAAGATTTGAAATACTTGTTGCAGAGGATCAAGGAATTAAGCCTTCAGTATGGATTGTGTCTTAATATCAAGTAAACAAAGATTGTTACCACAAGACCAATAGGCAGTGTCATGGTGGATAGAAAGATTGAAACTGTCAAAGGCTTCATTTTGCTTGGATCCACACTTAATACCCTTGATAAGAGCAGTAAGGAAATAAGGAGATGCCTTGCACTGAGAAAATCTGCTATTAGAGACCTTTCCAAATTATTGAGGAGTAGTAATGTCAGTTTGAGGACTAAGGTGCATCTGATTCAGGCTATCGTCTTTCCAATTATTAGCTATACATCTGAGAGCTGGGTAATGAATAAATATGACAGAAAAAGGATTGATTCCTTTGAGCTGTGATGTTGGAGAAGAGCACTGAGCATTCCATGTATGGCCAAGAAAACTAATAGTTGTGTCTTAGTGAGGGTGCTACCAGAGTGCTCTTTGGAAACAAGAATAATGAGGCTTTGTCTAACATACTTTGGACATATTACTAAGAGATGCTATTATTTTAGAAGGACATAATGTTGGAAATGGTGGAGGATTGGTGAAGAAGAAGACCCCGAACCTGGTGGGTTGACAAGGTGACAGTTGTAATGGGCTCTTGTGTGTCAGGAAGTGTGAGGATGGTGCAGGACAGTACTGGTTTCAGATCTTTTGTTCATAAGGTCGCTACAAGTTGTACTCAACTCAATGGCACTTAACAGCAACAACAACAACACTGTTCATAGCAGTGTTATTCACCATTGAAAGGACATGGAAACAACTCAAATGTTCAATCACAATTGAATGGACTGAGAAATTACGGTACATTTACATGATGGAATAGTATGCAGCACATAGGAGTAATAATTTTGTAAATCACTACCTAACTTGGGAAGGACAGGAGAGCATTCTTCTAAGTGAATTAACTCAGTCCCATAAGGACAAATATTGTATAAGACTATTATTGTAGAAATAGATAACTAGTAAAATGTTTATTGGGATCTAATTGGAGACAGAGGGAGCACAGGGTGAAGATATGTGGAGGGGGTAAAATCATACGATCACGCAATTTGGTGGGTGGAGGGTGGGATGGGTTATGGAAATGGGAAAGATCCAGTGTGAAAATTGATGTATATGGAATTTTTAAGTAAACCAGAATAAAAGAAAAGGGTTTTTTTTTTTAAAAAAGTAAATATTCAAAGTGTGTAAATAAATATATTACAAAACCCTTGACAAGATGGGTTGGCACAGTGACTGCAACAGTGGACTAAAATTTAAACATAATTGTGAAGATGTAAAACCTGGTAGTGTTTTAGGTCTGATGTACATAGGGTCTCTGTGAGTTGGAGTTGACTTGTCAGAACCTAACTACAATACACATCGACATGTTCTTGTTTTGTGTCTCTGAGATGTCTCTGACTCACAGAAACTCTTTGCACAACAGAATGAAACATTACCTAATCCTGCATCATCCTCATAATCTCTAATGTGCTTATACCTGTTGTTGAAGTCTTGCAGAAATCCATTTTGTTGAATGACTTTTTCCTTTGTATTGACCCTCTACTTTACCAAGCATGATGTCTTTCTCCAGGGACTGGCTCATCTCAACATGAGTCCAATTAATAGATTATTTACCTTCAGTTCTTTCAATTTAAGAAATGTAAATGTATATAGAATCTATATATACAAATATAATGTGTACATTTTAATAGTAAAAAGAATGGTATATATGAAATACTCTTGTTTGCAAACAAAATAAGCTCTATTTGTTACTTATAAAATCAGGGTCCTGGGAGATATTACTATATTTATAATTTATAAAAAAGCTTCAGAGAGCAAAACTGAATCCTTTAAGAGTATGTAGCTTAACAATGATTCATGTTGAGTCAATTCATATTTTAATAGAAGCTTTATCTTCATGTCCTTAATTGGCACTTCACAGAGCTACAATTGAAAAGAATTTTGGCTTCTGAATTTGTGTTTTTCCTGTTCTAGAACTTCATACCAGTTGAGGGTTATGGTATATGTAGTTATATCTTTATCTGTTATTTATTATTCTATTTCTTGTCACCAAAGTTCAATGACATTGTCCTGTCTAATTAAAGAAAAACATCTTAACTAGTAATGAATTAATAAAAGAGGGCATTCTAATTGAGGTAAATCCTTCATCAAAGAACTCTGAGAACCATATAAGAGGGACTATAACGTCACAAAAAGTATTAAACTGAATCTTTGGAATATTCTACAAATAATGTACTTAGTCATGTAGATGACTAAGCTCTCACTGTGTCTCATTCTTTGGTCACATTGTTGTAAATATACCATGAATAAATATTTTGATAAATCTTCTATCTGTCATATAGAATACAGGTGTGTTATGTTTTTCTTAGGTTAAATCTCATTTACAGCATGTTTTCTGGTTATGTGGTTTTTAAAAGTAAATGTTTAAGGCATTTTATATTTCTGATACTGTAATTTAGCATTTCTTTGTTTAGTATTCTGGATGATGAAAAGTGAACATGCCACAGGTTTTCTGATCATTTTTATAGCTTCAGGAATGATAGTTGTGGTGTTAGCAGAAGCAGAAAGAATAGAGGCAATAAAACAACAAAAGAAAACTCTTACAGACCTTTTGAATAACAGCAAGTCAATATGCTTTTTGTTAAAAGTTAACAGGAAAGTAAAAAAAATAAACCCACTTTCCTGGTGTTAATTTTGACTCACACTACCCTGTGGGCAGAGTAGAACTGCTCCATAAGGTTTCTAAGGGTGTTAAATATTTAAGGAAATAAATATATTGCCACATATTTCTCCATAACAGTGTTTGTTGAGTACAAATCACTTACCTGCTAGTTAACAAATGAGAGCTTTAACTATCACACTAGCAAAACTCCCTTTGCAGTGGAAAAAACCACCAAATGCCTTTACAGTTTGTATTTTGCTTTTTTTTTTTTCATACAGGAGTAAGAAACATGGGTACTCAAGATGTGTCACTACTGAGCTACACAATATACAGAGTTTTGTTATGTCAATACTATTAGGTAGATAGTGTTATTCTATTTTATAAATTACAAAATCAAGAGTGTTTATGGGAGAAATAGGGAGCTTTGGTGGACTAGTGGTAAGAATCTGCACTGCAGTCCCCAGGTATGTGGTTTGTTCTATAGAAGGATGGGCAATCTCTTTCCTGTGATTACTGCCTCTAGAAACCAGCTATGGGTGGTTCCAACTCTAATGGTGCACAATAACAACATAAGAAATAGAATTATAATGTTCTTTCAAACAAAAAACAGCAAGGTTTTGATTCTTTTATTTTGAACATCTTACCACAAAGATCAACCATTAGAAAAGGACATCATGGCTGGTACAATTGAAAGACAACAAAATAAAGACTTCTTCAATGAGATGAATTTATACATATACACAACAACTAACTCAGTTTTACCAACAACAAAGCAAATAACAAAGGATAAGTTAACATAAACTTCCCATGTGTCTGGCTGAGTTGAAAATAATTAGTAAAAACAACAGCTTCAGTTTTATTTTTCTGTTGATCTTTGCTTCTTTTTTATTTTAATTAATTTATTTAATTTATTTTTGTGTGTGCATACCATCAAATTGGATCTGACGGTACAGGAGGAGATTGCCCCTCCTTCTCTAGCAGAGCATCTGGTAGGTTCGAACCATGTGGCTCTGGGATTGCAGTGCAGCCTCTTGCCACTAGGCCACCAGAGCTCCCTTGATCTTTGCTTTCTAAAAAATCAATACTTTTATAGTGAAACAAAAGCTGTCCCATAATAATTAGCTGCAAAACTATAGTAAAATTTTAAAAGAAAATATTTAAAGCACAATTTATACATAAAATATTTTGCTATAGAAGTGTACATTTTATGAATGAGAAAACCATGTGCAACACGATGTCTAACTATCTACCAAAGCTTAGAAATAAGAATCATACTTTCCACAAATCTCCCCCCTGTTGTTGTTATTGTTGTTAGGTGCCATTGAGTCAAACATATCTCATAGAAACCCTATGAACAGTAGGTCTGATCCTGTCCTATCCTGTGCCGTCCTCATTACCTCTGGCATACTTGAGTCTATTGCTGCTGTTATTGTGTCTTTCTCATTCAGAGTCTTCTCTTTTACTGACTCTCCACCTTTTCAAGCATGACGACTCTTTCCAGGCAATAGCTTCTCTTAATAACATATTCCAAGAATTTAAGATGAAGTTTCACCATCATTACCTCTGTGTGCTGTCGGATCCAGATTTTCTCCAAGGCACAACAATTGATTCTTTTGGCAGTCTATGGGGTATCCAGTACTATTTTCTAACACCAAAATACAAAGACATAAATTTTTCTTCTGTAATCCTTATTTATTGTCCAGCTCTCAGATGCATAACAAGCGATTGGAAAGTCTCTGAAATCAGGTACATCTCACTCCTTGTAAAAACGGCCAAAAACCCCAAACAACAACAACAAAGCCCACCAAAAAAAAAAACAAACACAACAAAACCAAAAACCAAACCAAAACAAAAAGCCAGTAAGGGCCACATGGGGATGGCTATATTTGACCTTTACCAACTTCCCTGGCAACAACATCAATAACACAAAAGGAATTCCCATGAGATCAGATGTTCATTTACCTGTTTCTACTCATCCCAGCATCAATCTTACTACTGTACTGGGCCCCACATGCAATGTGATAGCTCACAAACCACACAGAACTGTATTGGGGAAGTAAAAATGTTACAATTCAGGTTATTAGCAGAATTCAGTGAGGACAGCTTTGCACAAATGTGTTCATGGATGGCTAAGCCTTGGGCCTCATAACTTTAGGCCAGTGTTACAAAGTTCTCATTCCTGTCAATATTGACTCTCCACACCCTTCCCCACCCTAGTTGTCTAACAAAATTGTGCAAAGCTTTTAGCTTAGCTCTGTCTCTCTGTACTTAGAAGGTAACAGTTCCAAGGTCAGTTCCATCTCATATATTGGCTTTCTAATTCTCTGCTTCAGCCACAGCTACTGTTTCTATAGGTCCAATTGTTGCAAGAATATCTGGGCCTACATGATGTACTACATTCTCTTGCTGCTGTTTTGCAGGCAGGAAGAATCTTCCTTCTTGCTGCTGGATCTGCTCAATTTAATGAGAAAACTAGCCAATGCCCTTTTGGATTTGGTGAGACCTAGTCAATCCTCTTGTGGACAGGCTAACAGACTCGATTAATATATTCCCACCCATCCACATGGGAAGGTCAAATTCAATGGCTTAAAAGTAATTTTGAATGATAAACTCTAAACGTCTCCACATATGGATTAAAAACAGACTGTGTGGATCATAACAAGTTGTGGCTGACATTGGGAATGGGAATCCAAGAGCACTTGATTGTGCTCATGCAAAACTTATACCTTCTCTCCTAGATAAACTTGTTTGTTCTCACAGTCCATGGTATATTCAACACAATTCTCATTATAGAACTGGGTAGATAAGGCTGAAAGGCAGGCCCTTCTGTCTGACACACTTGATCTATCAGAACTCTTCCACCCAGACACATTTCTCAATGCTCTTTGCCTGGAAACTGCAAGGGCGGTGAGCTGCTCTGTGGATAGTCTTAAATTTGTAGCATCCTGGAAAGGTAGACTACAAGAAGCAAAGCTGCAGATTAAGATCAGTGGCTTCTTACCAGCAGGTTGCAGTTTTGATGGAAATGGACTTACTGAAAATCAACATGATTCTCCTAGTGTGTCATCAGTTCTCCCTTGTTCTATGGGCTGGATTCCACAGGGTGCATATGGTCCCTATTCTCCCAAGGAGTGCATGTCTTTGCCTGTTTACACCAGTGCTGAGAGGGATCGTGTCGTGACCAATATTGATGTTCCATGTGGGGGAAACCAAGACCAGTAGATTCAGTGTGGAGCAGCTCTATTTCTAAAGGATCAGTAAAATCTAATGGCAATAAAATCTGACACATAAAAGAGAAAATTGTTATTTAAGCTTCAAGTAAAATACTCTGAATTTAAAATATTAATTCAAAATTAAAAAGTGTATCATTGCTCCATGTTGATTTAATTGGGATTTTATTATAACAGCACAAGTGCACCTTTAAGATGTTAATGCAATTAAAATGGAGTAATTTTTATAACATTAAATATTTCAATGAGCCTGTTCATCTTTCCAGTGGCTCAAAAGTTTGAGTTACAGGTTAAAACATAGCCTTTAAGCGAACAATATATTTTGGGCATTATTTTTCATAATAATTATTTAATAAAATAGATTATTAATAAAAAACACCTTATACCTAGATTAGGAAGCTGTTATGCGAATGGAGCAGGGGAGCAGTGCATGGTTTGGAATTGGGAAGGGAGTGTGCCAAGGTTTTATTCTCTCTCCATACCTATTCAATTTGCACACTGAGCAAATGACCCATAAAACTGAACTCTACAAATAGGAGTGTGGCATCAGGATTGGAGGGAGACTCATTAATAACCTGCTTTATGCAGATGACACAAACTTGCTTGCTGAAAGTGAGAGGACTTGAAGCACTTGTTGCAGAAGATCAGGGAATGTAGCCTTCTGAATTGCTTGCATCTCAATATCAGGAAAATGAAGTTTCTTACCACTGGACCAATAGTCATAGTCATGATCAATGGAGAGGAGATTAAAACTGTTAACAGTTTCATGTTGCTTAGATCCACAAATAACACCCTTGGTATGAGCAGTCAGGAAATAAGGAGACACTGCATTGGGAAAAATCTGCAGATAGGGAACTTTTCAAATTACTGAAGAGTAGTGATGTCAGTTTGAGGACTAAGGTGCATCTGATTCGGGCCATAGTCTTTGGGATTGCTAGTTATGCATCTGAGAGCTGGACAATTAATAAGGATGGCAGAAAAAGAATTGATGCTTTTAAGTTATGGTGTTAGAGAAGAGCATGAAATAGGCCATGGATGGCCAAGACAATAAACAGATATGTCTTGGAGAAGGTGTTGTTGGCAAAAATGATGAAGCTTCACTTGATATACTTTGGACATATTGCTAGAAGTGCTATTCCTTGGAGAAGGACATGATGCTGGAAAGGGTGGAGGATTGGCAAAGGAGAGGAAGACCCTCAACCAGGTTGAGTGATATGGTAACTGCTGCAATGGGCTCTTGTGTGTCAGGAAGTGTGAGGATGACACAGTATAAAACAGGGTTCAGATCTTTTGTTCATAGGGTTACTATGAGTTGTACTCAACTCAATGGCACCTAACAACAAAATATAGGTTAAAAACTGAGCACTGATTTGGCAAGGAGTGACACAGGTAGATGAGATGTGTGGATGGAATATAGGATGAAAGGATGAAATATTATGAAATGGTATTTCTATGTATTAATTTGAGTCTCTAAAGTCTAAGTTCGTAAATAATCAAATGACTGAAATTTGAAAGCTTGAACCTTAGAAAAGATCTCTAGAGACCTGATTCTAAATGTCTTTGAAAAACTGTAGAGAATAATTCTTCTCTGTAGCATGTTGGATTGCCTTGATACAATACTGAATTCACAACTACTGATTTAGTAAAGTCTATGATCTTGAGAAAAGTCCATAGGGAGTACAAATGGTTTCTACTTAATTACTTACCTTAAGCTGGTGCTTTGAACTCACTCATAAGTACTATGGAAGGGAAGAACTAGCTATCTTCTTCCATTAAGACTGATCACTCGGTCTCATTGCTGTCAAGTAAGAATCAAATGTTAGCTGATTCTCCAGTGAGTTTTAGAGGCAAGAAACAGCACAGGAAGAGATTTCCCATCTTTCTCCCACAGAACTCTTGGTAATTTGAACCACCAGAGTGGTACTGCTTTTGAGTTAGCTGTGCAGATTCCTGTGGATTAGGCAAACCACCTAACTCCCTGTTGTGTATTACTGGCTAGAAAATACTGTGGAAAAGTTCTGTCCTTTAACACAGGGGTTGCCATGAATCTGAATCAACTTGACAGCAATTAAAGATCAGTTAAATGGTTTGGTGAGTACAGGTAAAAGAGTCTTAAATTTTTGAACCAAATTAGCTTCCATGTTCTTTTTTTAATTTTTATTTTATACTGGTTTATTTACAAAGTTCGAATACATTGTTTTTTTCACTGATCTTTCTCATTTCCTTCACACACAACTCCCATCAAATTGTATGAATCTATGATTGATTATTATTTTTAGTGATTTATTTTATAAAACACAGTAATTGAGATATTTCACTCAGCATAATGTCCTCCAGATTAGAAGTGATATATGATTGAGTATTATGGTTAGCACAGGAATCCAGAATTAAGGTTGTATAGAGAAGTGTACTCGGGGTGGGGGGTAGGGGGAAGGGACGTGGGAATTGTATACTAATGAAGGAATTTTTTTTCTTTTTTTTTCTCTCTTCGGAGGGGGAAGCAAGCTGGTGGGGAGGGGTGGGCAGGGAGAAAATTGCCGCAATGAATGAATGAATGGAAATCCAAAACCTCTGTAAAAAAAATTAAGTTAAAAAAACCCAAAAAGAACAAACAAAAAAAAACCACAGTGATATGATACTATGAAATACAATGTGAATATCAAAATTCTTGAAATACAATAAATCTGTAAGTTAACCACAATATATGTAATTTTTTTATGTAAGCCAATATAAAACAAAAATCATTAATAATAAAAATATAGAAACAATATTGTTCTGGCCTACAAACTCTTGAAAGAATAGGGTAAAGAGTCTTGGCTATCGAATGTATGTTTTCCATTTTTTTTTGTTGTTATGTGGCGTCTTGTCGCTTGCGACTCATATCGACCCTATGTACAACAGCCCTAAACTCTCCTCCGTCCTGTGCTAATCGCACTGTCTCTGATACACCCATCCCAATTATCCCAGTCACTGAATCAATCCACCTCATAGAGGGCCTTCCCCTCCTGTGCTGTACCTCCATCCTCCCAAGCGTGATATCCCTCTCCAAGGACCGGTGCCTCCTTACATTTCCAAAGTATGTCGGATGAAGCCCCAGAATCCTTGCCTCCAAGGAGCAGCCCGGTTTCACCCTCTCTAGGTTGAATCTGTTTGTTTTCTTAGCAGTCCATGGTACACTCAATACTCTTCTCCAGCACCACAGATCAAAGGCGTCAATTTTCCTTCTATCCTCCCTAGTCATTGTCCAACTCTCTGATGCATAACAAGTGATTGCAAAGACCATGGCCTTTATCAGACGCACCTTAGTCTCCAGAGAGACACACTATTATTTTGGCTTGCAAAATCTTGAATGAATAGGATAAAGAGTTTTGCCTATAGAATATATGTTCTCCTTTATTTTTGTTACCTTTATTGTTTGGATAGAGAAAGTCTAATCAACAAAATCTCATTATTCTTTAATATTTAGCCGTATTCACCATGTTTTAAGAAAAGTTTTTTAATGTATAAATAGAAATTTTGTTAACCCTGCAATCTTTTGTCTAGATGCATGAGATATGCAATGAACGCAGAATCTGGAGTTAGTTTATCTTTGAAATTTTCATAATAATTTTATTGATCAGAGACCCCAGTGAACCTCCAGTGAGCCATTCGATTTAAGTGTTTATTACTTGGTTAAATGTTTATTCACTCTTTCTTTATGGCTTCTTTCTTGTCTGGAATTTGTTGTTACCAGCATTGCATATTCTGAAATAAATTCATACAGCAGTGTCTATTGAAAGCACTATCTACTTCACCCATTACATATCCAAGGATTTAAGATTCTCCATTCAATAAAGAGTCATGTTCTTCTCAATGAGTAATGAACATAAACTTTTTCCCATTGCTGTTGAGTCAGCACTAACACCGAGGTAACTCTCCAGGGAGTTTTTGGAGGCTAAAAATCTTTTCCCCACAGAGCTACTGGTGTATTCAAACCACAATAGAGATGCCACCTTTGGGTTAGCAACAGAACTCTGAATCGATTACACGCCCAGAGCTTCCTAACGAGCATATGCATTATTGAAATAAATAAATAGACTTTATTAAAGATTCGAAAGCAACCAGATCAGGAAAATGACTGATTTTACGGAATGAATCCAAACATTCCAAATGGGAGGATGTAGTTTGTTAATGGTTTTTGGGGTTTTTTTGGGGGGGGGCGTTTAGTGTTTAGTTTGTTTGCTTTTTACAGAATACTAAGAAAAGTTTATTATAAGAAATTAAGGCCTTCATATTTTAAGGCGGTTTAGAGCTAAAGAAAGCCAAAGTCACTGTCTAAGTATTTCACAAAGTTTCCTTTCAATATGTCCCTTGAAGTCCACCTTAAAATGGCCTGTCCAGAGTTACCAAAACAAACATTATAAAAAACCTTCAAGTCTTTTAAGGAAGACTCTGTTGTTGTTTTGTTGTTGTTGTTATGTGCTGTCGAGTCACTTGCAACTCACAGCAAACCTATGTACAATAAGCTGGCCCTGTCCTGAGCCAGTCTCACTGCCTGTGACACACCTAACCGAATTTCCCTAATTATTGTGTCAATCCATCTCATCCAGGGTCTTCTCCTTCACTGTCCCTCCACTATTGCAAGCATGATGTCCTTTTTCAAGGACCAGTCCCTCCTGGCCACATGCCCCAAGTATGTGAGACAGAACTTCAAAATTCTAGCCTCCAAGGAGAAACTTGGTTTTACCCTCTTCAAGACAGACCTACTTGTGTCTTGGTAGTCCATGATATGTTCAAGACTCTTCTCCAGCATCACAACTCAAAGACATCAATTTTCCTATTGTCATCCTTATTCATTGTCCAGCTTTCTCTTGCATAGCAAGAAATTGCAAAGACCGTGGCCTGGATCAAGTTCACCTTAGTCTCTAGACTGACATCATTGATTCTCAGTACTCTGGAGAGTCCCTGAAAGCAGATTTTCCCAGTGCAAATAGTCTCTTGATTTCCTTACTGCTGGTGACAAAAGTGTTGATTGTAGAGCCAATCAAGCTGTAATTGTCAACAACCTTAATTACTTCTCCATCTACCATGGTGCTGTCAATTGGCCCAGTGGTGAGAATCTTTATCTTCATAATGTTGAGCTTCAATCCATATTGGAAAGTACAGTACTGGACCTTCTGCAGCAAGCACTTCAGGCCCACCTCAGTTTCAGCAAACAAGGTTGTGTCATCTGTATAACATAGGTGGCTGATGAATCTTTCTCCAATTCTGATGACACATTCCTCTTAATAAAGATTGACAAAATATGGAAATAGGAGGTATCCCTGGCATACTGCTTTTCTGATTTTGAACCATACCATGTTTCCTTGCTTTATTCTGAGGACTGCTTCCTAGTTCAAGTATAGGTTTCACACAAGCACAAACAAGTGTTCTGGGATTCTCATTCTCCTCAAGGCTAACCATAATTTGTTGTGATCCACATAGTCAAAAGCCTTTGCATAGTTAATGGAACATATATAGATATTCCTCTGGTACCTTGCTTTCTTCCAAGATCCATGTGTTATTTCTTGGCATACGTGATATTTATGGCATGGGATGGTGTGATCTTAAATCCTGCAAAGCATTTTGAGCAGCACCAGCTTGCCATAATTTTCAAAAACTCAATAAGTGCAGTGTTATGCCTTCCAGATCCCAAGCACACTTCCTTAAATCCAGGGAGCTGATTAAACATCATGGATAACATCATCTCTTTAGATTCTTCTGATAAAGTATTAAGGAATAAAACATAATTTAAAGGATAAACAGGGACCTGAGGACTTGGTGTTGAATTTTTCCTGACCAAGATTTTTGTTTGTAATTGCTTCAGTCTGATCCACAGTTTTTGGCTTTAAAGACCATGAAGATGAGGAAATACACCTTTGTAATATTTAAAGAACTGGACTCATTCACAATGCTTTGGAGCGGTTACAAGGATTTCCATTTTATGGCTAATGAATGCCAATCCAATATGAAAAACTAGTTCTGGTATAATTTCTAGAATGTGTGGAACTTTTGCTGACAAAGAGAAAAAAATAAGGAGGAGATATACCTATAGCTTATGCTTGGTGAGGAAAGTAGTCACACTTCGAGGTGGAGTACTAAAGAATGTTGTTTGGGAGTACATATGTAGGTCTCTGGATTGACTATACAGGAAAATGGCACTTGTAGAAATTGACAGGTTCCAGGTTAGACCTTAGAAAAGATTCCCCTTCTAACTCGGACAGCTGTGACAGCTAATGAATCTGTGGTTGGAAGGTAAGTTAAGGCACTGATTCAAATCCATAGTACCAAATATACAAGATTCAGCTTGAGTAAAATCAAGCAAGCTTTGCCACAATTCCTTACATATTCCTTGTGAGTAATAGTCAGTTGAAACTCTCTTTAAACCAATTGACTGCTCACAGCAGATCCCGTCAAGTAATGATTGCTTGACATCTGACATTACTGAGGGAAGACTGCATAATAACTACCAAGCCAGAGAATCTTTAGCAATCAACCTGACACAACTTTTACCAGCATAGTTGTCATCTGGCCACTCAATTGGTCGTTGGGATAGAATTGGTTGTTTTTTTATGTAAGTGTTTATTTCTCTTCTTGATCAAAATGCTAAGCTGTAGACATTTACATAAAAGTGGCAGTTAATAGAGAATTTTGACATCCAGAATTTACAACACATGAATATGTATTTTAAAGATGGACAAGCGTTAATAAGACAGTATTTTTAAAATGTCTACTTTTTGGCATAAGAGAATGTGACAGTGCATTAAAAATAGTCTAAATGCATTCTTCATTACTCCAGTGACTGTTGTTTTATAACTAGTATTCACATAGCTTATGGTCAATTTGAATTTAATGTTGTAAACAAATTGAAGCTTCTGTAGTGAAGTTAAGGAGCTCTGGTGGATCAGTGGTAAGAAGCTGTGCTTCAGTATCAAAGCCACATGGTGCAAATCTATCAGTTGCTCCAAGGAAGAAGGATTGACGATCTCCTGTGCAATTTGCTGTCTCTGAAACCCACTGGAGGGGCAGCCATTGGTTGGTTCTGACCCTACAGTAAACAACAACACCAACATGATGAAGTTAATCTTTGCCATACCTAGACAAAGAAAGTTGTGGTGCAAACAGAGCAAAGGGAAAATCACATGGTTCAAAATTAAGAAAGGAGGTTTGTGTGCTCTCTCCCTCTCTGTACCTATTCAGTATGTATACTGAGCAACTTATTCAAGAAATTGGACTCCATGAAAAAGAATTTGGCATCAAAATTGGAGGAAGACTCATCAAAAGCCTGTGTTATGCAGCTTACACACCTTACTTGCTGAAAATGAGAAGGACTTGAAGCAATGTTGAAGAAAATCAAAGAATAAAGCCTTCAATATGGATTGCATCTCAATGTCAAGGAAAAAAATACTCTTGCCAATGGACCTATAGGAGACATTATGATAGATGGAGAAAAGATTGAAACTGTCAACAACATCATCTTAATTGTATCCATAGTGAACATCCTTAGCACCAGCAGTCAGGAAATAAGGAGATGTTCTCAACATCAAGAAAACAAAGATTCTTAACACTGGGCCAATTGGCAGTATCATGATAGACGTTAAAGAGACTGAGATAGTTAACAGCTTCAGCTTGGTTGATTCCACAGTCAACATTCTTGAATTCTTGATACCAGAAGCCATCTGCTGTCAGGGATCTCTCCAGAGTACTGAAGAGCAATGATGTCAGTCTGGAGACTAAGGTGTCCCTGAACCAGGCCATGGTCATTGTTATTACTTTCTATGCATCTGAGAGCTGGGGAACAACTAAGGATGTTAGAAGAAGAATTGATGCCTTTGAGTTGTGGTGCTGGTAAAGAGTATTGAATGGACTGCTAGGAGAACAAAAAGATTTGTCCTGGAGAGGGTGAAACCAGACTGCTCCTAGGAGGCAAGAATTCTGAAGCTTCAGCTGACATTATTTGGATATGTTGTGAGGAGGAACCAGTCCCTGGAGAGAGACATCATGCTTGGAAGTTTGGAGGGACACACAAGAAAGGAAGATCCTAGAGGAGATGGATTGATTCAGTGTCTGGGCTAATGGGGTAGGTGTGTCAGTGACAATGATATTGGCTCAAGTCAGAGCAGGGTTCAATCAGAGCTGTTGTACACAGGATCATTATGAGTTGAAAGCAACTTGATGGGACATAACAACAACAGCAAAATTGCACTGGAAAACTCTACAGTCAGAGACCTACACAAGTTATTGAGGAGAAATAATGTCAGTTTGAGGACTAAGGTGCATATGATCCAGGCCATGATCTTTTTGATCACTTGCTACACATTCGAGAGCTGAACAATGAAAAAAGGATGAAAGAAGAATTGATGCTTTTGAACTGTGGTGTTGGAGAAGAATATGGAATATTTCATGGATTGTAAAAAAAAAAACATTTCTTGGGGAAAGTGCAAAGAGTTACTTGGAGGCAAAGATGATGAAGCTTTGTCTCATATACTTTGAGCATGTTGCTAGGAGAAGCTATTTCTTGGAGAAGGACATCATGCTAGTAAAAGTGGAGGGTCAGCAAAATAAAGGAAGGCTTTCAACCAGATGGATTGACACAGTGACTGCTGCAATGGGCTCTAGTGTGTCAGGGAATGTGAGGATGGCACACGGTACACAGGGTTCAGATCTCTTGTTCATAAGGTTGCTTTTAGTTGTACTTGACTTGATAGAACCTAACAACAACAAACATTTGAAAGGTACTATAAATTCTATCATGTGTCTTCCTGATAAAATATTGACTTTGGTGATACTAGAGTTAAAGGTAACAAGCCTATAATAGAAATAGAAAAAATTATAACACATGATTGTTCTCTGTTTAGGTAAACATTAGTAACAGAATTTAACACTGGTTTGGCAACATGTTTTTTGTAATTTCCAAAACAGTACATATAGTTTGTAATCAAAGCTTTTTCTGTAGAAAACATATTTTTACATTTCTCTAAAGTGTGGAAGTTGATAAGTTTACAGAAATTTTTCAGGAAGAATATTTGAGTTGTTTAATAATATATTAAAGGTAAAAAACAATCTTCAGTATAGATCAAATTTCAACATTGAGAAAATAAGTATACTCATAATTGGATCAGTAGGTAACAGCATGATAAATGGAGAACAGATTCACATAGTCAAGGATTTAATTTTAATTTTAATTTGTATCCAAAATAAAAATCAAGTGAGCAATTGTAAAAAAAAAAAAAAAAGCAAAAAAAAACCCCCTATCTGCTGACAAAGACTTTTATATAAAGTGTTAGAGAGCAAGGATATCAGTGTAAAGACTAAGATGAGCCTAACACAAGCTATGGTGTTTTCAATAACTTCCCAGGCATATGAAAAGTTGGATAATGGATAAAGAAAAGACTAGGCCAGGAGCTGACCACCAACTAACTACTCATTTGCAAGTTCAAGCCAAAGCTGAGGAAAATTAAACCGAATCCATGGGAACCAAAATATGACTTTGAGTTTATCCCACCTAAATTTCAGAACCATCTCAAGAACAAGTTTTAGGCCTTGAACATGAATGAGAAAACACCAGATAAGGTGTGGGAGGATGCCAATGGTATCATTCAGTAAGAGTGCAAAAGCTCATTACAAAGATAGAGTAGAAAGAAAAGACCAAAATGGATGTAAGAAGAAATTTTGAATATTGCATTGGAGCACAAGAAGCCAAAGCACAAGGAAGAATTCAAGATACTAAAGATCTGAATAGAATATTTCAAAAGGCAGTGCGAGATGACAAAGTAAAATATAACAATGAATGTACAAGGAGCTGGAGTCAGAAAATCAAAAGGGGTGAACTTGTTCAGCTTTCTTAAGCTCAAGGAACTGAAGAACAAATTCAAACCTCGGGTTGTTATAATCAAGGATGCTTTCGGCAGTATATTAAATGATCCAGGAAGTATTAAAATAAGATGGAAAGAATATACTGAATTGGCAGACACAGAAGAATTTAATGAAACAACATATGAGCAAGAGCCTATGGTAATGAAGGAAGAAGTTCAGGCTACTTTGAAGGAAATAGCAAAAACTAAGGCCCCAGGAATAGGTGGTATACCAATTAACATATTTCAGCAAACAGATGCTGCCCAGGAAGTAAGTGCTCACCAAGTTGTGCCAAGAAATCTGGAGAACAACCACTTGGCCAAACTGACTGGAAGAGATCTATATTTGTTCCCATTCCAAAGAAGGGTGACACAACATAGTGTGGAAACTATAGAACAACATCATTGATTTCATATGCAAGCAAGATTCTACTGAAGATTATCCAAAACCAACTGGAACAACCCATCCAGACTGGGTTTAGAAGGGGTCGTGGTACTAGGGATATTGTAGCTGATGTTAGATGGATCTTAGCTGAAAGCAGGGAATACCAGAGGAATGCCTGTGTTTCATTGATTATGCAAAGGCATTTGACTGTGTGGATCATAACAAACTGTGACTGACTCTGAGAAGAATGGGAATCCCAGAATACTTGATTGTGCTAATGTGAAATCTATACTTGGACCAAAAGGCAGTCATTAGAACAGAGCAAGGAAACACTGCATGATTCAATATGGGGAAGGGTGTATGCCAGGGATGTGTCCTGCCTCCGTACCTTTTCAAGCTGTATGCAGAACAGATTATCTGGGAGTCTGGGCACTAGGAGGAGAAATGTGGTATCAAGATTGGTGGAAGATCTATCAACAATCTGAATTATGCAAATGACACAACCTGCTTGCTGAAATTGAGGGGACCTGAAGTGCTTGCTGCAGAGGGTTAAAGACTAAAGCCTTCAATATGGATTGAGGCTCAATATCAAGGAGACAAAGATTCTCACCAGTGGACCAATTGGCAGCATCAGGATGGATGGTGAAGAGATTGAGATTGTTCACAGCTTTAGTTTGCTTGGTTCCACTGTCAACATTCTTGGCACCAGCAGCCAGGAAATTAAAAGAAGTATTGTGATGGGAAAGTCTGCTGTTAGGGACCTCTCCAAAGTATTGAAGAGCAATAGAGTCTCTCTGGAGACTAAGGTGTGTCTGATACAGGCCATAGTCTTTGCAATCACTTGTTATATGTCAGAGAGTTGGACAATTACTAGGGAAGATAGAAGGAGAATTGATGCTTTTGAGCTGTGGTCCTGGAGAAGAGTATTGAGTGTACCATGGACTGCTAAGAAAACAGATTCATTCTGGAGAAGGTAAACCAGGCTGCTCCTTGGAGACAAGGATCTTGAGGCTTTGTCTGACATACTTTGGACATGTTGTAAGTAGGGACCGGTCCTTGGAGGGGGAATCATGCTTGGGAGGATGGAGGTATGGTGCAGGAGGGGAAGACCCTCTATGAGGTGGATTGATTCAGTGACTGGGGTAATCGGGATGGATGTATTGGAGATAGTGCGATTGGCACAAGACAGAGCAGAGTTTAAGGCTGTTGAACATAGGGTTGCTATGACTCACAAGTGACTTGATGGCACACAACAACAACAACAACAACAACAAAAAGAAAGAAGAGTTGATTTCTTTTAACTGTGATGTTGGTAAAGAGTTTTGAACATACTATGACTGCCTAAAGAACAAATAAACCTCTCTTGGAATATGTATAAAGGGTGCTTTTTAGAGGCTAAGATAGTAAGACTTTGTCTTACATACTTTGAGCCTGTTTTAAAGAGGGCATAATCTTTAGAAAAGGACATTCTGGGAATTGTTGAGGACTAGCAAAGGAGAAGAAGACTCTCGATTAAATGGATTGATATGGTTATTGCAACAGTTCACAATAGAGATCATGAGGATGGTGCAGGGTAGGACAAAGTTTTCGTCTGTTGTACATGAGGTAGTCAAGAAGAGTCAACAGGATAGTATTCAACAATAACCAGAAAAACAAAGATAAAATATTAACTTAAAAAATTCCAGGTTGCATTAGCAACAGCCACCACATCAGCAACAGCCATGACTGGCTCTTAACTAGGTATTTTGTGGGGATCACTGCTATTTGACTGGACCACACAGGACTCCTTGAGCTCAAGCAGAAGGGAGCAGGACAGCTGGAGCTCGAGTGAGGTGGCAGAGCCAGTTCTTGAAGGGAAAACCAAGACTTCCTGGTTTTCCATTCAGGTACTTCATGATGATCGCTGCTGTTGGCCCTCAGTCCAGTGGGTCTTAGGTCAAGAAGAAAACATATCCTTTACAAAATAATGCCATACTTGTGGTCACTATATAGTTAAAATGATTTAAGAAAAGACTTACATAATGTCAAAAAGCAGCAGTCTACCTCACTTATGATGAAAAAACAAAATAACCAAATCCCTGAAAATTCAGACTCAATGAATACCCCAGATAGAGAGAGAAAAAAAAAGGTGCACGAGAAAAAACAGAGGGGGAAACAATAAGATTAAGTTCTGATTTCTCAGAAGAAACTGTGTGAGCAGGTACAGAAAGTTGAAAGAAAACAATTGCTAGCCAAAGATCATATACCCAGCAAAGCCCTCCAAAAAACATGAAGGAGAAATTAGATCCTTTGCAGAAAAGTAGGAACTTAAGGAATTAATGAAAACAAGACCAAAACTACAAGAAATTTTAAGTGAAGTTCTTCATGTGAAAAGGGCAAAGGAAAGTGCATGAACCATAATAACCAGAAACAAAACAAAACAAACCACATGACAAAATAGCAAAAGTAAATCCTGGCCTGACAATAATCACACCTAATGTGAATGGACTAAATGCACCATTTAAGAAAAAAAAGTGTAGCAGAATGGATAAAAAAACAAAGCCTATCAATATGTTGCCTATAAGACACATCTAAAAAAAGAAGGAAAAGACAGATTCAAAATCAAAGACTGAAAAAAAAAAACCCAAAACAAGCAAATGGCAACCTCAAAAAAGCAGGAGTGGAAATAAATAGATAAAATAGATTTCAGAATGAAAATTACCATAAAAGATAAGGAAAGACATGCTGATTAAATGCACAATAGATCAAGAAGATGTTTATGCACCAAATGATAGACATGCAAAATACATGAAAAGATGATTAATCGAAGAAAGAAATAAACAACACCACAATAATGGTAGGAAATTTCAACACACTACTATCACCAAAGAATAGGTCAGCCCAAAATAAACTCAACAAAGACGCAGAAGAGCTGAACTGCACAATCAGCAAACTCGACTTAGTGGATGTATTCAGGGAATTACACCCAGAGAAAACTCAATTCACTTTCTTTTCAAGTTCACATGATACATTATCCAGAATCGATCACATATTATGACACAAAGCAGCCTCAACAAATTAAAAAATATTGAAATAATACAAAATACCTTCTCAGATCACTATGCTATATAACTAGAAATTAACCAGAGGAGCTTACAGCTAAAAAAAATCATCCATCCTGACATCACAATAGAACCAGAGGACATTAAATCTATCCTATCAGAATGCTATGAAAAGCTATACTCTGATAAATTTGAAAACCCAGAGGAAATAGACAAATTACTTGAAACTCATGTCCTGTCCAAATTGACAAGAACAGATACAGAATACTAAAACTGACCCATCACAAGAGAAGAAATTGAAAAGGTAATAAAAAGATTTCCCCATAAGAAAAGTCCTGGATCATATGGCTCTACAACTGATACCTACCAGACATTCAGAGAGGATTTAGCACCCATTCTACTTAAACTATTTAAAAAAAATTGAAAAAGTAAGAACACTCCCAGAGTCATTTTATGAAGAAAGCATAATCTTAATACTAAAACCAGGCAAAGATATTAGCAAGAAAGAATACTACGGGCCAATATCTCTCATGAATGTAGATACAAAAGTCCTTAACAAAATCCTAGCCAATAGAATCCAAAAGCACATCAAAGAAATAATTCACCATAACCAAGTGGGATTCATAATAAATATGCAAGGATGGTTCCCAATTCATTATATTAATAAAGTAAATAACAAGAACCATATAATCGTAGCAATTGATGCAGAAAAGCATTTGACAAAATTCAACACCTTTCCTGATAAAGACACTCATCAAAATTGGAATAGATGTTCACTGTTACCACTTCTATTCAGTATTGTACTGGAAGAGCTTGCTAGGACAATACAACAGAAGGAAATAAAAGGCATCCAGATTGACAAAGAGATGTTTAAAATATTGCTATATGCAGATTATATGATAGTGTACATAGAAACCCCCAAAGACTCACAAAAAAAACCCACACAAACAAAACAAACAAAAAACCAAACAAAGAAAACAGAACTGTTAGTGATAGTTGGCAATTTAGTAGAGTGGCAGAATATAAGATCAATTACTAAAAAATTAGAGGGGTTTCTCTACAGTAACAAAAAGAACCCAGAGAAGAAAACCAAGAAAGCAATACCATTTACAATAGTCAAAACTAAATTGAGATACTTGGGAGTGAACCTAACTAATGATATAAAAGACCTATACAAAGAAAACTACGGTGCATTTCTGCAAGACACAATAAAAGACCTAAAACAATGGGAAAATGTGTCTTGTTCATGGATAGGAAGACTCAATATTATGAAAATGACAATCCTACCAAAAACAATCTACATATTCAATGCAATTCCAATACAGACACCAAATTCATTTTTTTT
>NW_006399872.1:10339895-10348148 GCF_000299155.1 Elephantulus edwardii
GGGGACGGCGTATTCTCTTAGCTACTTCCTGCTGAAAAGGGACGCTGTGGGTTTCAGGGTGAAGATCTTCTCTCACTGCTCTAAAGGGCCCCTTTGGCAGTAGGAAACACATAGACTATTATGGAGATTGATTTTGGAATTCAGATGCACTCTTATTGATAAATTCATTTTTTTTCAAGGAGATTGGAAAGGAAATTGTCAAGTTCTGAGAAACAAAAATATAGTTGTAGGTATAGCACTCCCTGACCTCAAAATGTACTACATAGCAGTAGTAACCAAAACAGCATAATACTGGTACAATGACAGTCACATAGATCAGTGGAACAGAATTGAGAACCCAGAAATAGACCCAGCTACCTATGGTCAACTGATATTTGACACGGATATTAAATATATCAAATGGGGAAATGGCAACCTCGTCAACAAATTGTGCTGGCAAAACTGAACTGCTACCTGCAGAAAGCTGAAACAGGATCCACATCTCACACCATACACAAAAGTCACTTCAAGGTGAATAAGAGATTGGGAGTAAAGCCCAAAACAAACAAATTCATAAGAGACAAGCTAGGATCAAACTTAGAAGCTCTACTCTATGGTATAAAGAAAGTGCTAAATACAGTCAGAAATGTACAATCTGAGGAGGATAAAATTGATGAATGAGATCTTCTAAAGATTAAATCCCTGTGTGCATCAAAAACTTTTTCCAGCAGTGTGAAAAGAAAACCTACTGACTGGGAATAAACATTTGGTAATATCACAAGGGTCTCGTAATGGAAGTTTATAGAATACTCCTGGGCCTCCACAAGAAACAGTCTGATAACCCAATTACAAAATGGGCAAAAGGCATGGAAAGAGTTTTCAGAGTAAGATATTCAAATGTCTAACAGACATATGAAGAAATGCTCAAAATCACTGGCAATAAGAGAGATGCAAATCAAAACCATCTCACTCCAGTAGCAGTGGCAAAGTTTAATAGTTATTTAAAAGTTATTAAGTAAATAAAGGGGAAGATGTGGTGCGATAAGAACTCTGACATTTTTGGTGGGATTGTATATGATACAACTACTCTGGAAGGCAGTTTGGTGCTTCCTCAAAAAGCTGCACATAAAAATTCCATATGATCCAGCTATTCCACTGCTTGGAATATACCCCAAGAAAATGAGAACTGAAGCTCAACTGGAAACTTGTACACCAATGTTCATAACTGCATTATTTACATTGCAAGAACATGGAAACAGTGCAAATGTCCAAGCACAAACCAGTGGATTGAGAAGTTGTAGGACATTAATTCTAATTCAGTGGAATACTACACAACATGCAGGAGCAATTGTTTTGTGGGGTTTTTTTGTTTGTTTGTTTTAGGAGCAATCGCTTTGTAAATTACTACCTAACTCAGAAGGAACTGGAGAGCATTATGCTGAGTGAACTAATTCAGTCCAACAAGGGCAAATACTATATGAAACCACTATTGTAGAATGAGTATGAAGATCCAAGGCAGTGGGGAAAGATGGTAGGGCATTAATCACAGGTTTGCACAATTAAATGAGTGGGTGGGATGAAGGAAATGGCAAGGATCTTTAGTGAAAAACAATATATTCAAACTTTGTAAATAAGTCAGAGTAATATTTAAAAAAATCAAAGTGACTTGGTGGTATTTTTTTTTAAAATCAAGACAGAACTTTAGACAGTTTACGTAGATGTTATTGTGTTATTGTTAGGTGTCATGGAGTTGAATAGGACCTGTAGCAACCCCATGAAAAACAGATGTGTCCATTGTTCTATTCTGTGCCATCTTCACACTTCCTGACACACTAGAACCCATTGCAGCAATCATTGTGTCAATCCACCTTCCTCTCTTGTTCATCCTCTGCTTTTCCATGCATAACATCACACTCCAAGAAATAACTTCTACCATGTGGGATGAGGTTTTATCATCTTTGCCTTCAAGGTGCACTCTGACTGCACTTTTTCCAAGACATATTTGTTTGTTCTTTTGGCAGTTTATGGGATGTTCAATAAACTTTTGTAACACCACTGCTCAAAGGCATCAATTCTTCAATCATCCTTAGTCATTGTCCAGCTCTTAGATATATAGAAAGTGATTGAAAAGAATATTGCCTGAATCAGGCACCTTAGTTCTCAAATTGACATCATTGTTCCTCAATAATTTGGAGACTTCCTTAACAGCAGATTTTCCCAGAGCAGTAAGTCTCCTCATCTCCTAACTGTTGGTGCCCATGGGGTTGATTGTAGATCCAAGTAAGATGAAGTTATTGACAGTTTCAATCTTTTCTCTGCCTATCAGAATGTTGCTTAAAAGTCCACTGGCAAGAATTTCTGTTTTCTTGGTGTTTAGATGCAATTCATATTGAATTCTGTATTCTTTGATCTTCTACGACAAGTGCTTTAAGTACGACTCACTTTCAGCTATCAAGATTGTGTCATCTACATAATTAAGGTTATTGATGAGCCTTCCTCTGATCTTGATGCCACATTCTTCTTCATAGTTTCCATCTTCTTGAATTATTTGCTCAGCATAAAGATTGAATAGGTATAGAATGAGGATACAATACTGACATGCCCTTTCATAATTTTAAACTGCACAGTGAAGTTTGCATAGAATAGCCATAAATTAAGAAAATAAGGTTGTCTTTATGGAACAACTTTGTTGAAGTTTTAACATGTTTCATAGCTTTTTAGGCTAAAGTTTATGTTGCTAGAACTTACTGTAGCATCATATTGCACAGAGATTAAAATTAACATTTCAAATTAGTGATTAAGGATAATTTTGTTATTTCTTTGATTTTTTAGTGGTTTGGAGGAAAGAAAGAACTCAACAATGGAGATCTTTGTTATAGATTAATATTCTGTTCCAGAAAATAGAGCAATATTCTCATATTCCATTTATGCACAAGGATTCTTTATTATAATATATAATAGACATTTTAGGATGAACTGTGAGCTTCTTCTTACAAACCAAAAAGAGTATTTGATTGATAATAAAATATATATTTAATGAGAAGATATCTTCATCTTGTCATTCCAATATATCAGACCAAAAGGTTGAAATAAAAATTTAAGAAGGGATATTGGACTAAGGCTTCCATGGAGACATATGTCTCTCCACTTGGGGATCCTTGCTTCCACAGCTATGGTACCATCCCAGAGGCCAAACAGGACAAGAGACTTTGGGACACAGAGCTACAAGTAGAGGAAAGACTTTCTCAGCTTTCTGCAAGAGGGAGGGCAGATTTGAGACCCCCCTGGCACATAAGCTGCTTGAGCTGGCATCCATGATCTCTGATATCATGCCTATCCAGAGACAAAGGAAGACATTAAGCCTCAGGAGAAAAGGTGCATGAGAAACTGCTCAAATAGAGCACCCAGAGTCACATCACTCAACCACTTCATGCACATAAAAGGACAACAGAGCTTTTTTTCCAAGTGGCCGGAAAGATGGCGGACATCCAGACCGAGCGCACCTACCAGAAGCAGCCCACCATCTTCCAGAACAAAAAGAGAGTGCTGTTGGGTGAAACCGGCAAAGAAAAGCTCCCACGTTATTACAAGAACATCGGTCTGGGCTTCAAGACACCCAAGGAGGCCATCGAGGGCACCTACATTGATAAGAAATGTCCTTTCATTGGTAACATCTCCATCCGAGGACGAATTCTGTCTGGCGTGGTGACAAAGATGAAGATGCAGAGGACTATCGTTATCCGCCGAGATTATCTCCACTACATCCGCAAGTACAATCGCTTCGAGAAGCGTCTCAAGAACATGTCCATGCACCTGTCTCCCTGCTTCAGAGATGTCCAGATTGGAGACATTGTCACTGTGGGCGAGTGCCGGCCACTGAGCAAGACTGTGCGCTTCAACGTGCTCAAGGTCACCAAGGCCGCAGGCACCAAGAAGTAGTTCCAGAAGTTCTGAGCCGGACACCACCCTGAATGAAATAAAGCTATTTTTTTTCCTGTTTGTTTTTTTTTTTTTTTAAAAAAAAAAGGACAACAGAGCTTATGACAGGGGACTACGTCAAGAAGAGATTTCTGCAGGACTACAGTGCAGAACAGAGAGAGAACATCAAGGACTTTAGGGAAGACAAATTTTCCCTGTAAGGACTTTCAGTGAAGTGAGTGGCTCACCCCATTGATTGAACATTTTAAGTTGGCAACTAATCAATACCATAATAAAGACAAAAAGCATCAACAACTTACACAGACACAATAAAAAAGAAAAGAAATAACCCAACACTTATCAAGAAAAAATTCACATAATACCAAGAAAACAGCAGGCAGCTTCAAACACAGTGAAAAAGAGGGCTTTGTGCGGGGAGAAGGGTGCAACAATGAATGAATGGAATCCCAAAATCTCTGTAGATGTTCATTGAAATGAAAAATAAACAACCTAAATTTAAAAAAAAAGAAAAAAATGAAGAAAACAATACAATCATATGGGATAACATTAAAAGAAATAACATACATATGATTGGAATTCCAGAACATGAGAAGAACAGGGAAATCACTGCATGTTTTCCTTGAGAACAGGGACCAGACAAGGATGCCACGTCTACTGTCACCACTTCAACTCAATATCATGTTAGAAGTTCTTGCTAGGGCAGTATGACAAAAGAAGGAAGTTAAAGGCATCCAGATCAGCAAAGAGATGGTTAAACTGTTGCTGTATGAAGATGATATGATAGTGTACACTGAAAAATTCCCAAAGACTCAACAAGAAAAAACTATTAGAGTTACTGGACTAGTTTAATAGGGTTGTAGGATACAAGATAAATATGAAAACATCAGTAGGATTCCTGTACAGTAAAAAAGAAAACACATAGAAGGAAAGTAAAAAAGCAAAACCATTTAAAATAGCCAACCACAAATTGAGATACTTGAGAATGAACCTAACTAGAGACACAGAAGACCTGTACAAAGAAAACAACAGAAAGTTTCTGCAAGACACAATAAAAGACCTAAAGAATTGGGAAAATGTGCTATATACATGGATAGGAAGAATCACTATTGTGAGAATTATAATCCTACAAAAGACAATCTACATGTTTGATTCATCCAAGACAGATTCTGTGTTTATATTTTAAAAAGATCAAAAAGGCAATTGTTGAGTTTATTTGGAGAGGAAAGAGATCCCAAATAAGTAAAGTACCTGTGAAAAACAAAAATGGGATTGGAGGCACAGCAATCCCTGACCTGAAAACCTACTACACAGGTATAGTAACCTAAAAAGCATGGTATTGGTACAATGACATGCACATAGGACCCAGAAATGGACCCAGCTCTCTACTGATATTCAACAAGGAAATAAAATTTATCAAATGAAGAAATGACAATCTCTTCAACAAATGGCTTTAGCAAAAAGGCCTGCTACCTATAGAAAGTTGAAACAGGATCCACATCTCACACAATACCAAATTAAAAAAAAAAATCAACTCAAGGTGAATCAGAAACCTGAGATTAAAGTCAAACCCATAAAATTCATAAAACACAAACTGTGACTAAGCTTAGAAGGCCTATTAGCTAGAAATGTACAATCTTGAAAGGAGAAGAGTGACAAATAGGACTTTCTAAAGATTAAATTTCTGTGCTCACCAAAACCTATTCCACCAAGGTGAAAATAAGCTTACGAACAGAGAACAAACATTTGGAAATACCACCTTAGACAAGGATCTCATAAAAAGACTGGTAACCCAATTAAAAAATGGGCAAAAGACACGGAAAGACTTTTCACAGAGGAAGATATTTAGGTAGCCAACAGACACATGAAGAAATGCTCAAAATCACTAGTAATAAGAGAGATGCAAATCAAAACCACAATGAGATACCATCTCACCCCAATAGCAGTCACAAAGCTTAATAGGCAGCAAATAATAAATATTGGGAAGGTTGTGGAGAGGTGGGAGTTCTTATACATTCTTAGTGGGACTGTAAAATGATACAACCACATTGCAAGGCCGGCTGGCATTTCCTCAAAAAGTTGAAAGCATAAGCTCTGTATGATCCAGCTATTCCACTAATAGGAATATATCCCAAGGAATTAGAAGTGAGACACAAATGGTGATTTGTATACCAATGTAAAATGCAGCATCATTCACCATTGCAAGAATATGGGAACAGCCCTAAATGTCCAACCACAACTGAATGGATTGAGAAATTGTGGTACATTCACACTATGTAGCACTCAGGAGCAATGATTTTGAAAAATAAGATGTAACTTGGGAGAGGTTGAAGAGCCTTATGCTGAGTGAACTGACAGAGTCCCGTAAGGACAAATATTGCTCCATAAGACCATTATTGTAAGAAGAGAAGAATAACTAGTAAAACATGTATGGGAACTCGAGGAGGAGGGGGTCAATAGGCTTACATTAGGTAGGGACAAAACCACAGGGTTGCACAGTTTGGTGAGTGGAAGAAGAGGGGGAGAAAGTGGGAAGAGTACAAGCAAAAAACAAGGTAATTATAGATAAGGTCCAATGGGGATTTATTTTATAAAACATAATTCATGAGAATGATGGCATGAAACACAATGTAAATGAAGAATGTGAAACATAATGTGTATGACTTTTAAAGCAAACCAATTTAAAAAAACCTCAAAACTAAAATAAAAATTAGTATAAGAGCAGATAGAGGATTTCATCATGGCTTACTTACTATTTTAGACTCTTGGGAGGTTTTTTTTTAAATGCAAATGTGCCTTTGTGATTTTGATATTATAGCTTGACAGTAATTATGTTAATTTTTCATAATTGTAATATCATCTGCCTTTCAATAGTCAAACATTCTAACCTTTAAAACTTAAAGCAGTTGTTTTCCAAGTTTGGAAACAAGGGTTTAGAGAGTAATGAAGGCAATATTTTCAAGTCTCTTTTCTGGTGAATTCATTAAAATAGAATGTTCACTGTCTTCTTCTGAATGGTATACTTTGTAACATTTTTATTATTTATGAAGTCCATGCTCACTAAGGAAGATATGATTTCCATAGAAAAATGCAAAAGGATAATTGTCAATTGTGCTTCTAATAATCAAAAACATCTCTGTAATATTTTGGTACAGTTTCTTTTCTCTAGACATCTATAACAGGCATTTGACCTTTTTATTAAACATCTGGTATCTGTGTTTAGGGAATATCTACCTCATGAGGCAAATCTTGTCTCCTATTAAAGAAGTCATTTTCAAAACTCAATAGTTATTTTCAGCTGGTTTTATAGGTAAGAGCAAGCACATAGTTCAGGCTACACCAATCTGAGGCAGTCACTGTGGCTTTTAGATTGAAAAGATATAAAAAGAAACCTGGTAGATAGGCAAAAGAATTTATGTCAATGGAGTTGGAAAAGTAGTAGCAGTATGCCTAATTTGCAGGAGCAGAAACACTCGCAGTTTTAATAGCAACATTCAATACTTGATATTGGTGAAAAAGTATTGCAAGTTACAGTGATTCTCACCAATGTTTCTGGTGGCAATATGGCTGCCTAAATGATTTTGATATATGATTTGTGTATTTCCAGTGATCATATGGCCTCATGCTCTCATTCTTTTAGCTAAGATAGTTTGAGTTACCTATGTGTTTTATAAAATCTATTTTTATTTCAGATAGTTTCATGTTACGAGATAAATTGTGTCTTTAAAAAAATTCCAGTCCTAATCTTTGTTCTTATGAATGTGATTTTATCTGGAAGAATTGTTTATTTCCTTCATAGTGTCACTATGAGCCTGTGACGCCACAGCACTTAACAACAACAACAACGTTGTTTATTTAACAGTACTTGTACTTAACAGTATATAGTAATTACCTAGCAGTACTTACTTAACATAAAGTCTTATTGTTGTAGGCTTTCATCCAATATAACTGGTTCCCTTATGAAAAGAAAAGAGAAGAGAGGGAATGCAACATTACAAAAAGACTCAAGACCAAGGTATGGAGGAAAGAATAGCACGTGAATACAGAGACAGAGCATGAGGTTAAACTGCTACAAACTAAGAAACTCTTGAAATCCTAGAAGCAAAGAGAAAAAGAGAAATAATCTCCCTCTAAAGCCTGTGGTGAAAATATGGCACTATCAAATCAGGTCTATAGTATAGGGCCTTTAGAGATAGTTGTTGTTGTTTTTGTTATGTGCCGTCGAGTCGTTTGCGACTCATAGTGACCCCATGTACAACAGCCCTAAACCCTGCTCCATTCTGTGCCAATCTCATTGCCTCTGACACACCCATCCCGATTACCCCAGTCACTGAATCA
>NW_006399872.1:10349519-10351878 GCF_000299155.1 Elephantulus edwardii
GAAGAATCCAAGACACTAAAGAGCTGAACAGAAGATTCCAAAAGGCAGCACGGAATGATAAAGCAAAATATTACAATGAAATGTGTGAGGAGCTAGAGTCGGAAAATCAAAAGGGCAGAACTCGTTCAGCATTTCTTAAGCTCAAGGAACTGATGAACCAATTCAAACCTCGAGTTGCTACAATCAAGGATGCATTAGGAAGAATCTTAAATGATCCAGGAGGTATCAAAAGAAGATGGAAGGAATATATTGAGTCATTGTATGGAAAGAAATTGGCAGATACAGAAGAATTAAATGAAATAGCATTTGAGCAAGAGCCTATGGCAGAAGTTCAAGCTGCTTTGACGGAAATAGCAAAAAAATAAGGCCCCCGGAATAGATGGTATACCAATTGACATATTTCAGCTAACAGATGCTGCCCTGGATGTGCTCACTAAGTTGTTCCAAGAAATCTGGAGTACAACCACTTGGCCAACTTAGTGAAAGAGATCAATATTTGTTCCCATTCCAAAGAAGGGTGACCCAACCGAATGTGGAAACTACAGAACAATCTCATTGATTTCACATGTAAGCAAGATTCTACTGAAGATTATCCAAAAAAAACTGGAACAGTACTTCAGCAGAGAACTGCCGGAAGTCCAGGCTGTGTTTAGAAGGGGTCGTGGTACTAGGGATATTGTAACTGATGTTAGATGGATCTTAGGAGAAAGCAGAGAATACCAGAAGAATGTCTATCTGTTTTTCATTGATTATGCAAAGGCATTTGACTGCGTGGATCATAATAAACTCTGGCTCGCTCTGCGAAGAATGGGAATCCCAGAACATTTAATTGCGCTAATGCGAAACCTATACTTGGACCAAGAGGCAGTCGTCAGAACAGAGCAGGGCAATACTGCATGGTTCAAAATTGGGAAAATTAGAGATAATACGACCCTGAATTTGGCCCTCTGTTTTTCAGACCAGTGTGTGTGTGTGTGTGTGGGGGGGATTCTGTTGTTAAATCCATCTACTTCATAATAATTTGTTAAAGGAGCTATAGACAATGAATGTAACTGAGTAAATTTCTGTTGCTTAAAACTGAAAATATTGCTTAAGTGGGTCATTTTTTATTATATAGCCGAATCCTAGTTCAAGTACTTATGTTGATGTTAACTGTGGTCAGAATAAGTATAGCTCACAGCAACCCCATGAGCAAAAGTTCTGAATCCTGTCCTGCCCTGTGCCAACTTCACAATCTCTGACATACAGGCCCACTACTGCAGTAACTTTGTCAATCCACACTGTTGAGAGTCATCCTCTCTTTTTCTGTTCCTCTACATTTCCAAATATGATGTCCTCCAAGGAGTAGCCCCTCTTCTAGCAACATGTCCAAAGTATGTGAGAAGACCTTTTATTATCCTTGCCTCCAAGGAGCACTCTGGCTTCACCTCCATGACATGTCTACTTGTTCTTTTGGCAGTCCATGGAGTATTATTCAGTACTTTTCTCTAACACTAAAGCTCAAAGGTATCAGTTTTTCTTATTAGCTTTATTCAATGTCTAGCTCTCAGATGTATAGAAAGTGATTAAAAGAATCATGGCCTTAATTAGACACACTTTGGTCCTCAAAATAACATCATTGTCCCTCAGTAATTTTTAGAGAAACTTGACTACAGACTTTCCCTGTGCAATATGCCTATTGATGACTGCTGGTACCAAGCATATTGACTGTGAATCCAAGTATGATGAAGTCATTGACAATTTCAGTCTTTTCTCCATCCATCACGAGGTCATCTATAGGTCCATTGGCAAGAATTTGTGTTTTCTTGATGTTGAAATGCAACTCATATCACAATTTATGTTTGTTGATCTTCAGCAGTGTTTCAAATCCTCTTTACTCTTGGCAAGCAAAGTTGTGTCATCTGCATACCAAAGATGATTTGTAAGCTTACTCCATTTTTAATAACTACCATCTAGAAAAATTTGCTAAGCATAGAGATTAAATTGATATAGAGGACACAATCCTTACACATAACTTTCTTAGTTTTAAGCCATGTATTGTTCCCTTGTTCTATTGTTACAACAGCTTCTTGTTCTAGGCTTAGGTTTCACATGAGTGAAATTAAGTCTTCTGGAATTCTAATTCTCCTCAATATTTCCACAATTTATTATGATCTTGTAAAAGGAGCAGATGCATTGTGGTGCTGGTGGCTTAGTCTGACTTCTACTTGTTTTATAAAAGGGAACAGAAGATTCAAAAAGGCTGCTCGGAATGACAAAGCAAAATACTACAATGAAATGTGCCAGGAGCTAGAGTCAGAAAATCAAAAGGGCCGAACTCGCTCAGCATTTCTTAAGCTCAAGGAACTGAATGAAGAAC
>NW_006399872.1:10353528-10358918 GCF_000299155.1 Elephantulus edwardii
CGCTATGAGTCGCAAATGACTCGACGGCACATAACAACAACAACAACAACAATATCCATAGCACCATCTAAATAGCTACATGGTCAGATAATCTACCCCTCATGTTCCTTCACCTATTTTTTCCAACCACCTATTTTTACCAACAATTGGGTCTAATGTTTGTTGCGACATTAGTCGTAGATTTTACTCGCAGTTATGGATTTATTAGGGAAATCGACCGGGAAGTGGGAGAAGCAAAGAATATCATACAGTGCAAGTCTAAGTTTAGTAAATACCAGATTAACAAGGCACAATTCCTCAATTAGTCAAAGTCCTGGTTTAGTTCAGCAGCACAAATGCACCTCTGCTTTCCTCAATGATCCAGCAAACTACCTCAGAATAGATACAAGTCAGCTTTAAATTCAGTCATCCAGAAATCAAAACTTTTAACTGTGGCTCCATCTCCATTTTGCCACAGTCTCATCACAGAAGTGCCATAGTCTCTTCACCATTTCCACCCCTATCTTTCACGGTGTGTAAAGCACTCTTTTATTGGTCCCACAGTTGTTGATTTGCAAGACCATGTGTCCATAGTTAGGTAGCTGGAAATCATACCCCAACAAGGGCTAACACTTTGAATAGAAAAGCCAGTATTTGAAGTTTCTGACACCACAGAGTCACACAGTCAAATAGTTTTGCATAGTCAGTAAGGCACAAATAGGCATTCTTCTGGTATTCTCTGCTGTAATCCAGGGTATTTCTGACATCATTAATGATATCCTTGGTGCTGCAATCTCTTCTAAATACAGCTTTGTTGTTGCTAGGTGCCATGAAATTGAGTAGAATTCATAACAACTTCATGAAGAATAGATGTGAGCCCTGTCCTATCCTGTGCCATCTTCACCACCTCTGAAATAATTGGGCCTATTAGTGCCTTCACTGTCAGTGTGCCAATCCATCTCATTGAGTATCCTCTTCTCCTTCACTGTCCTTCCACCTTTCCAAGGAATAGGTGCGCCTAACAACATGTCCCAAAATGGGAGATAAAGCTATATAAACCTCCACCTTGCAGTGTTAGTGTATTTTCTCTATGGCTAATCTGATAGTTCTTTTCCAATACCAACTAAAAAGCATTAATTTTTTTCTGTTATCCAGCTCCTAGATGCACATAGATTGAAAAGACTATGACCTGAATTAGGCAGACCTTATGCTTTAAACAGACATCATTGCTTTTCAATAATTTGAAGAAGTCCTTGACAGCAGACTTGCCCAATAAATCTCCTAATGTACTGCTAGTACCAAGTGTGTTGCTTGTTGATCCACGTAAAAGGAAATCATTGACAATTTCAATCTTTTCTCCATCTATCACAATGTTCCTTATCATACAGTGGCTATGATTTTTGTCTTCATGTTTAGATGTAATATAGTCTTCAGCAGCAAGTGCTCCGAGCCCTTCTCACTTTCAGCAAGTAAGGTTGTGTCATGTGGATAACTCAAATTGTTGAGGAGTCTTCCTTTGATCCTGTTGCTACATTTCTCTTCACAGAGTGTTGTTGTTCTTGTTATGTGCCATCGAGTCGCTTGCAACTCATAGTGACTCTATGTACAACAGCCCTAAACCCTGCTCTATCCTGTGCCAATGGCACTGCCTCTGACACACCCATCCTGATTACCCCAGTCACTGAATCAATCCACCTCATAGAGGGTCTTCCCCTTCTGCTCTGTCCCTCCACCCTCCCAAGCATTATGTCCCTCTCTTAGGACCAGTCCCTCCTTACAACATGTCCAAAGTATGTCAGACGAAGCCCCACAATCCTTGTCTCCAAGTAACACCCTGGTTTAACCCTCTCCCGGATGAATCTGTTTGTTTTCTTGGCAGTCCATGGTACCCTCAATACTCTTCTCCAGCACCACAGCTCAAAGGCATCAATTCTCCTTATCCTCCCTAGTCATTGTTTGCTCAGTACACAGATTTAATAGGAATGAAGAAAGGAAGGATTCAGCCTTGATGCACACTTTTCTTGATTTTAAACAGTGCAGTATTTCCCTGCTCTGTTTGGACAACAGTTTCTTGGCCTAGATGTTAGTTTCATTTGAGCATAATTAAGTGTACTAGGATTTCCATTGTTCTTAATGTTAGCCATAGGTTGTTATGACATACACAGTCAAATAAAATGCCTTTGTATAGCCAATTAAACAAAATTGACTTCTGGTATTTTCTGCTTTCAGTTAAGATCCTTCTGATATTAGCAATGCTATCTATCCATGGTGCCTTCTAAATCCAGTTTGAACCTCTGATTGTCCTCTGTTAATATACTGATCAGGCCATTTTGAAATGATCTTCAGCAGTATTTTTCTTGCATGTGATACTAATAATATAGTTTGATAAAAATCCAACTAATAGTATAGTTTGATAAAAATTCTGTTGAATCACCTTTCATGGGAATAGGAATAAGTATGTATCTCTTCCAGGCAGTTGACCAGGTAGCTGACTTCAAAATTTTCTGGATCAAACTGGTGAATTACTTATGTTATTATTCAGGTGCATATATGCTTGCCTATTTTTATTTTGCTTTTGTTAGTACAGTGATTAGTCTGTAAATTTGATGTGCGAGGATAACCTGAAGATACCTGTGATGCTGGAAGCTATGTCACCAGTATTTCAAATGCTAGCAGGGTCACCAATGGTAAACAGGTTTCAAAAAAGCTCCCAGATTAAGATAGGCTAGGAAGCAGGATTGACCATTCACTTCTGAAATAATAGGTCTTAAACAACCCTATGAACAATAGAAGAACACAGGTACTGTAGTATTAGAAATTAAGCCCAAATTGGAAATAACATAAAAATTAGGAGAAACAGCTCCAAATATATATTAATAATTAGAAAATGAAATGTATGAAGCATAAATGTAGGAAAACTGAAAGTTGTTAAAGATAGAATGACATGCATATTTATCAACATTTTAGGCATTAGTGAACTGAGAGGGATTGGTATTGGCTACTGTGAATCAGACAATCATATGATCTATAATACTGTGAATAAAGAATTTAGAAATACTGATGTATTAATGTTGCATTTATAGATAAGAAGGCCATTTCAAGATAGATCCTGAAGTACAACGCTGTGAGTGATATGACATTATCTGTCAGATAAATTTTCTCAGGAAAAGAACTGAGAGGGATAGCAAAGATGAAATACTGGTCCCAAGAGATGAAAAGCCTTTATTAAGTGGTCTGAAAAGGGCTCCAGGTGACTGCACACAGAGAAGATCACAGTAGTATGCAGGCAGACAAAGGCAATTTTCTCTTATAGGAGCTTTTAAGGAGATTGAGAGGGGATGGTATTTTGCTCAGGAATTGGAGCAGGGATCCAGTCAAGATGTATTTGGGGCCAGGATTTTATTAGGCTCTGGCCATCTAGTGATCTTGTCAGGATACGCTCTGTTCTTATCAAGACATTGTCAGGCCTCCTCAAGGAATGGACAGGCCTGAGGCTAAGAGCTTGGGGTAGTTGGGGAACTGCAATATTCTTCCTCCACTACTAATACTTGTACAATTGTTATTTAAATATACACACCAAGAGCTAAAGCCAAAGATGAGAAAATAAGAGAATTCTACCAACTTTTACAGCCTGAAATTGACTGAACATGCAATTGAGTTGTAGTAATAATAATTAATGGTGCAAATGTAATAGTTGGGAACAATGCAGAAAGAGTAGTAGTTGGAAATTATGGCCTTGGTGACAGCAGTGAAGCTAGAGATCAAATGACTGCCTTCTGTACATTCAATGACTTATTCATCACAAATATCTTATCTAGGAAATGCAGATGGTGACTGTACATATTGACTTCATCTGATGTAGTCACACAGGAACCAGACTGACTATAACTCTAGGAAAAAAATAAATCACTTGAGAAGTTACTATCAACAAGTAAAACCAGGAAATGTGCTCACTGTGGAACAGACCATCAGCTACTGACGTACAATAGTAATTTGAAGCTGAAAAAAAATACTAAAGTAAGATCATAAGAAAAATATACGACCTTAAATCCTTCCTATCTGAATTTAAAAGTAATTTCAAGAGTAGATTTGAGGCATTGAACACAAACCACTGAAGACTAATATGAGTTGTGGGATGACATCAAAGATATCATCCATGAAGAGATCAAAAGGTCATTAAAAACACAGAGGAGAAAGAAAAGAACAAAACAGATTAGAAGAGTCTCTAAAATTGCACTAGGGTTTTGAGAAGTCAAAATATGGAAGAGATGTGGAAGTAACAGAGTTGAACACAATTAAGTGGGATAAAATAACAAAAGTTTTGTAGAAGACATGTGAAACAGAATTCTTTTTTCTTTTCTTTTCTCTAAAAAATTAATTTTAATGAGAGTTTACAGAGACTTGGAATTTCCAATCATTCGTTGTTGCACTTTTCTCCCTGCCCACCCCCCCAATTAATTTCTTCTTGAAAAGTAAAAGAAAATCTCTCATTTTTATGCAATCCCTCCTCCAAGTCCACTCTACTGTACAGCGTTCATGCTGGACTCCTGTGTTGACAATATTACCCAGTCATATATCCCTTTTAAACAGTTCTCTCCCTCATCTGTTTCAATGCAGTATACATCATTCATCCCCTCCTTCTCTGTCTTCCCTCAACTTGGATGACTGTTCCATATTGTAACAGTAGCCCTATTCAATATTTGTCCTTTTGTGACTGAGTTATTTCACCCAGGATAAAGTCCTCCAGGGTCATCTATTCTGCATATTTCATGAGTTCCTTGTTTTTCAATTCTATATAGTATTCCATTGTGTGAATATACCTGAGCTTTTCCATCCATTTCTCTGTTGATGGGCACTTGGGGTTTTTTTGAGCTCTTTGCTATTGCAAACAAAGCCGCAATAAACATGGGTGTGCATAAATCTGCTTGGGTGGTGGTTATGGCAAGAAACAGATTTCTTAAATCTGCCTCCTTTTCCTGGAGACTGGGGATGTTTTGCAGGAAAAGGACATGCATGGACAGAATTGGTCAAACTTTTATAATATTATTGCCTTCCAAGAAGTCAAAAAGCAAAGGGAAGAAATAAAAAAGGAGTTGAGTAGAAGATTTCAAAGGGCAGCTCAGAAGACAAGAGTATATTATGGTGAAATGTGCAAGGAGCTGCAGTTGGAAAATCAAAATGGCTGAACTCACTTGGCATTTCTGAAGCTAAAGGAGCTAAAGAACAAAATCAAACCTCGAGTTGCAATATTTAAGGATGCTACACGGAGAAGCCACCTCAGATAAGCAATGAAGAGGCGTCTTTCAAAGGTACCCGGGGAAATCCGGTGGGAAGAGGCCCTTGGGAACTCTGACAAGCGTGCTCCTGGGCGGAAGGGAAGCTTGAAAGTGGTGCACAAGGAAGCCACCTCA
>NW_006399872.1:10362853-10363616 GCF_000299155.1 Elephantulus edwardii
TTGGCGCAGGATAGAGCAGGGTTTAGGGCTGTTGTGCATAGGGTCGCTATGAGTCGGAAACGACTCGACGGCACATAACAACAACAACAACACACGGAGAATATTGGATGAACCAGGAAGAATTAAAAGAAAATGTAAGGAGTATACAGAATCACTGTACCAAAAAAAATTTGTTGACACAGAAGAATTTCATGAAGCAACATAAGATCAAGAGACAATGATGATGAAGGAGGAAATTCAGGCTGCTCTGAAAGAATTGGCAAGAAATAAGACCCAAGGAAATGACGGAATATCAATTGACATATTTTGAAAAATAGATGCTGCCTTGGATGTGCTCACAGGTTGTGTCAAGAAATCTTGAGGACAACTACCTAGTCAACTGAGTGGAAGTGATTTATATTTATTCCTATTTAAAAATAAAGTGACCTGACAAAGTGTGGAAATTACTGCACAATATCATTAATATCACACACAAGCAAAATCCTGCTTAAGATCATAAAAAAAAATAACTAGAACATACATTGACAGAGAACTCCCAGAAATATAAGCTAGTTTTGGAAGAGGTCATGGCACTACAGACATCGCCAATGTCAGATGGATCTTGCAGAAAGCAAAGAGTACCAGAAGAATGTCTATCTCTGTTTTATTGATTATGCAAAGGCATTTGGCTGTGTGGATCACAACAAATTGTGGCTAACCTTGAGGAAAATGGGAATTTCAGAAGATTTGATGGTACTCATGCAAAACTTATACTCAGATCAGG
>NW_006399872.1:10365561-10395778 GCF_000299155.1 Elephantulus edwardii
GTTTAGGGCTGTTGTACATAGGGTCACTATGAGTCGCAGGCAGCTCGACGGCACATAACAACAACAACAACAGTTTTTTTATTTTCTGTAGGAAGTACTTCAAGTTCTTTTCATTATCTGCAAGCAAGGTTGTATCATTTGCAAAACATAAGTTGTTGATGAGTCTTTCTTCACTTCTGATGCCAAATTCTTATCCATATAATCTAGTTTCTCAAATAATTTTCTCAATAGACAGATTGAACAGGTGTGGAGAAAGGATACAATTCTGATGCACAGTTCTACTGATTTAAACCAAAGAGTGTTCCCTTGTTTTGATGAACAAAGTTTTTAGGTTTGTGGACAAGTTTCACATAAGCATGATTAAGTTGTCTGGAGTTACCATTCTCTTAATGTTATCTATATTATGATTCACAAAGTCAAATGCCTTTGCATGATAAATAAAATATAAATATCCTTCTGATATTCTTTATTTTCAACCAATATTCATCTGACATCAACAATGGTTTCCCTCATACCATGCTTCTTTGGAAACCAACTTGAATTTTTTTATGTCCGTTTGCTGTACTGAGGTGTCTTGCATGTTGCTGTAACACTGCTTTTCTTCTAGTTTATGTACGGTCAAAGCAAGGAAAGACTACATGGGTCAAAACCAGGAAAGAAATGTGTCAGGGATGCATCCTGTCTCCGTACCTTTTCAGTCTACATGGGAGAAATCAGTCAGGATGCTGGGCATTATGAGGAGGAATGTGGCAACATTGGAGGATTGGGGGAAGACTCATCAATGATCTACATTATGTAGATGACACAACTTCTTGCTGAAACTGAAGAATACCTGAAGCACTTGCTGCAGAAGGTCAAGGTCTGGTCTTCAGTATGAATTAAAACTCAACATCAAGGAGACAAAGATTCTCAACACTGGACCAATTGGCAGCACCATAATAGATGGCGAAGAGATTGAGATTGTTAACAATTACACCTAGCTTGACTCCATAATCAACACTTGGCACCAGCAGTCAGGAAACCAAAAGACAAGTTGCACTGGGAATAAATCTGCTGTCAGTGACCTCTCCAGAATATTAAAAACCAACAATGTCAGTGTAGAGGCTAGGTTGTGCCTGATCCAGGCCATGGTATTTGCAATTACTTGATATGCACCACAGAGTTGGAAAATGAATAAAGATGACAGAAGAAAAGAGTCTTGAAGATACTATGTACTGCCAAGAAAACAAGTAGTTTGTCTTAGAAAGTGGTGTCACCAAGTTTCTCACTGGAGACTAGGATTTTGAAGTTCTGTCTCACATACTTTTGGCACATGGCCAGGAGAAACTGGTCTTTGGAGAAGGCCATCATGTTCAGAAGGTTGGAGAGACAGCACAGGACAGGAAACCCCCTGATGAGATGGATTGACACAGTAACTGGAGTAATGAGGTAGATGTGTTAGAGTCAGTAGATTGGCTCAAAATAAGGCAGGCTTCATAGCTCTTGCTATGAGTCGCAGGTGACTCAATGACCCATAGTAATGGCAATAACTACATACTTGGTTGATTTATAGTTTTCTTTTATGAGTACAGTACCTGTCTGTCAGTTTGCTGTACTTGGGTGACTTGCTTGTTGCTGTGGTGTTGGAACTTATGTTATTAACATTTCAAATACCTGTGGGTTCACCATAGTGGACAGATTTCTGTGACACTCCCAGACTGAGACAGACTAAGAAGCAGTATTTCTCATTTGCTTCTAAAGTAACAGGACTTTAAAAACCCCATGAATAACAGAGAAATACTGTTATAGTGCTAGAAATGAGCCCCTCAGTTTAGAAATTACTTATAAAAATAAGAAGCATCTGCAAACTTCCATGTATAGTTGTTTTGTGGATACATATGAAGTATGAATCTAGGAAAATCAGAAGTTGTAAAAAATAAAATGGAACATTGCTCAGAAGGACCATATAAATGTGTGATGTTTGTGGCACCATCAAAAAGATTTGATAGCTTAACATGTTAATAATATAAATAAGGCAAGTAGCACCTCTCGTGTAAATCACGTTTAAAAAGTTTGTAGTTAACTAGTCTTTGAATCAAAATCAAGGTCCTTGGTACCAGCAGTCAGGAAATCAGGAGACATATTACATTGGGTAAGTCTGCTATCAGGACTTTTCCAGAAAAGAAATGATGTCAGATTGAAGACTAATATAATTCAGGTCATAGCTTTCTCAGTCACCTGCTGAACGTCTGAGAGCTGGGCAATTAAAAAGGATGATAGAAGGAGAATTAGTACTTTTAAATTGTGGTGTTGGAGAACAGTACTGAGTATCTTACGGACTGCCAAGTGAATAAGCAGATATGTCTTGTGAAAAGTGCTGCCAAAATGCTACTTCAAAGAAAGCTTCATAACGAAGCTATGTCTTTCATAGTTTTGACATGTAGCTAAGCAAGGCTATTCATTGGAAAGGGACATCATGCTTGGGAAGATGGACGGTCAGCAAAGGAGAGGAAGACTTTCATGGAGATGGAATGACATGGTAACTTCAACAATGAGCTTGAGTGTTTCAGAGATAGTGAGGATGGCATAGGATCAGGCAGAGGTCAGGTTGGCTGTTTCTAGAGTTACTATGAGTCATTCTTGACTTGATGGTACTTAAAAACAACAATGAAAGGATTGATAAAGTTTTGTTATCCTGCAAGTTTTAAATCGAGCAAGTCCAGAGACAGAAAATGAAAATTCTTTGAAACCTAGAAAAACTAAGCAGAAAATGCTATGCATCATTTTAGACCAGAGATTTCTGCATTAGATGGAGGTCCAGAACAGACTAGCAACAGTGGCACTCTGCCCTAGCGGTAACAGAGGAGCCAGAGAACCAGAGATATGAGGCATAGCTGAACTGGAACTGCCCCTCCATTGGTCTTCATCTGTGTTCACTGACAAAGTAGGCATTGGTGAGAGTAAGCACACATAACTGACAGAACTGGAAGAGCTTTGTAACACTGACTCAGAGTTTGCAAGCAGGGCTCAGAGTGTGTAGTTTATGTGAAGGCTTGCCTGAGGGTGTACTTGAGAGAAAGCCATCTTAACTGAAGAACCCAAATTGTAACCTCTTTCTTCCCTAATAAACTCCAGAATCATGACTATTGTCTGTGTGATTATATGGTACTTGCAAGAAATTAGCAAACCTAACAGTGAATGAATGGGAATAAAAGTTTTCAATAAACTTGTGCTAAATTATCAATAATAATAATAAAGCAAACCTCACAGAAGAGCATGGGAGATGGTTGGTGTTAGAATTGATAGAATAAAGTATCAGTTCTCTTAAGAATTGCTTTTGTTGTCTTTAACAGGATTTCCTTCTCTTTGTGGAGGTTAATTGAGGTCAGATACTGCTGTTGCCATGCCCAACCACACTGGTTTTTATATTCTTAAACACTAGTGTTGTAGTGTGTCGAGAGCTATGCTGCTAAGCCAAAGATTGTTTAAATTCACCAGCAGAGTGATAGATGAGCAGTCTCTCCCCACATGTTTGACAGCCTCAGAAACCAATGGAATTGTTGGCAATGAAGCGAGTTTTAGAAGGTAGAAATTAGGTGACTGATTTGTGGTTATTTTTAACTTTTCATATAGATTTTTACAATTATTAATTTTCTTTTGGCATAGTCCATAAGAAATTGCACTGTTAACCATAAAGTGGCAGGGACCTCTTTGTTCAATCCTATTATTTGGTCTAAGAGAAAAAAAGATGAGAAATCTCTACTGGCTTTTCTTCCAAGACAGATTTGTTTGGCCTTTACATAGTTAACATAAAAAGAGTTCTAGATAAAGGCACAAAGATCTAGATAAGAAAGAGTTCTCTGATACACATCCTCAGATATATAACAATACTAATATATTCAAATTTCTTTCCCTATTTAGCTTTTCCCTTTTCATTCATTAGCTTGTTCCGTGCATAATCTCCCTGGTAAAATCACGATTTCTCCTTTTTATTGATGGGTTATGTAAGGTTCAGAACAGTGTGTCATTTGTCCAAGGTTCCTTTGGAAAAGCTAGTAGAGCTAAGTGTTTCTGTTTGTGTAACCCTGATTCCATAGATCTGACATACTCTGTACACCTTCAGCTGTACCTTATATACTTCTGCCCCTGATGTCTAGATAGAATAATTTTCTGTGACTTGAAAACATTTCTCTTCACAGGCTTTTCTGAGTCAAGGTAACTTCAGAGATCTATACCTCTTAATGTAGTTTTTGAGGGACGGTTAGATCAGTGTGTTTTTTAAGGTTGATCCTTTATCAAATTCTATTTGTCTAGTAAGTAGGAAAATATTGTTGCTGTTAGATGCCATAAAGTCTTTCTCAAAAGCCTCTGTTTATAATATACAAACATTGCCTGACCTCACAAGATTTTCATAATCAGTCCTTCGAATTAATTGTTAAAAGCCAGTGTCAGGTCATCAGTGTGTCAGGTTTGAAAGCAGGAGTGGCATCCACTTCCTAAATAACATGCCTCTGGAAACTCTATGAACTTTGATAAATGTCGATAGCTGTAGAGGTCATCTCAGTGAGGAAAATACTAAAGATGCTTTTATTTTTAACACCATTTAAATGTTTTAAAAATTAAGGAAAAATAAAAGTTGTCCCATATAACCATATACACAAATGGTGCTAATTTACTAAACACATTCAGTATAGTTAACACAATTTTAAAGCAGTTGGTGAGACTTTAATAGCTACAAACTTCATATACATTTGTTTCTTATGTATACAGATTTTTCACCACAAAAATGAATAAACTTGTGGAGCACTACAGAACTTGATTTTTAATTCCCTTTGGTTCTAAAGGCAAAGACGAAAATTTTATTGTTTTTCATGGCTGGTGCTATGCTTTATTTAATGGACAAATGAGCAATGGCAAGTGAGAACATAAATTGTTCCTTTTGAACATGCAAGAAATTCTTGTAAGTCTGTCTTTATATTTGATGCAGTACTTTCTCAGACACTGTAATTAGAGGTTTTCTGAGGAAATTCTGCTTTTAGAACTATCAAATTAAAAGTCTAAGCTGGCAAACCTCGAGTTCTCACATACATTTTGTATTTTGGGGTTTGTTACCAAGGTTTTGTGAATTCTCTGTGCTTTGTAAGGATGAAGGTTACTTTGAAGTTGGTCAGCTCTCTGTTTATAAAAGATTGTCAGGTAGAAATGAGTAAGAATTGGGCTGCTAGGTCACACATGTCACCTTCGTGGAGCTGGGGGACTGAATAATAATACATCAGCATTCAAAACTTGTTAGAAAATAAAAAGATGTTTGAAAGGATAATAATTCTATAACAATCTTGTTTGTGTGAATTTTTAACTGTATATTATATAATGTGAAAAACATGTAGTGCAGATGTAAAATATTAAAAATATGAAGTGTAATTTATTTTTCTTTTAATAATAGAATACTTAATGCAAGTCTTTATTTTTTCAGAACTGTTAAAATATTTTGCATTCTTCTGGTGCTGGTATTAATTTAAAATAAGCTACAGTGTTTGAACCATTTACTTGGTTTCTGGAGACAACATGCGCCTGCAAATAATGAAGAATCACACTGAACTTTATCATCAAAGAGAGCATTATGAAATTTAGAGACATTTCTTCTAAACCTTAGTAAATACGAAAACACTAGCTTAACTTTAACGTGTCTCCTATGAAAATTATCCCCATAAATGTCATTCTTTAACTCCCAGAGCCAAAATTTGGAAAAAAGGGCTATAATTTTCTCTTTCCCACTACGCTAATTTATTATTATTATTATTTATATTATTATGCTAAATATTTTAACTTAATAAAAAATTGTGCTTTATAAGCCTTAGAGTCTAGAGTATTGAGTCAAGGATCTCAATTCTCTAATACTACAGGAACTTAAGGGCATTCTGATGGCCTAGGGATAAGAAGGCACACTTCCGTTCCAAAGGAGCATGTTTCAAATCCACCAGCTATCTGCTCTTCAGGAGAAGTATCGGCAATCTCCTCCTGTGTGATTTATAACCTCTGAAAACCCATTGGAGGGTCAATTATGCACCAGTTCTGACTCAAAGATAAGCAACAACAATGGGAACTGAGGTATTAGTTTCTCTCTACAAAAGATAATATTCAGTAAGCAATATATTCACTCAAAATAAGCCACAATTGGCTAATGCAATAATTTTTCCTTTCAAGAGTTTTGGAAATTTTACCAAATTTCTCTAAATACTAAAGTCTGAATTATACCTTCAAATGTAATCGACTACCACAAATTTAAAGAACAAATTTGACCTTTACAGTTGAATATTGCCTCATGTATAGAATATTAATTTTGTAAATATCATAGTAATTTCTACTTAAAGAAAATGACATATATTTTATTATAATAATTTGTATTTTCAAGAATGAATATTTAAAGCCATTGTTATACTACAATAATCAAATTTTAATTATTTTCTTAAGAAGACCAAGTAGTTCAATGACTAAACCAGTTGACTACTAATTGAAAAGTTATCACTCTTGAGAAAATATGTGGCAATCAACTTTCCTAAATATTTACATCCTTGTAAATATTACAGATCAAGAAGAATAATGGATGCTTTTGAGTTTAGTGTTGTAGAAGAATATTGAATATTCCATGGACTGCCAAAAGAACAAACAGGTAAGTCTTAGAAAAAGTGCAGCCTTTTTTGCTACTTCCAAACAAGGTTGGCGAAGCTTCTTTTCACATACTTGAAACATGTTGGTAGGAGAGGCTCTTCCTTAGAAAGGGATATTGTGCTTGGAAAGGTGAAGGGTCAGCAAAGAGGGGAAGAACCTCAACCAGATGGATTGGTACAGTGACTGCAACAATGGGCTCAAGTGTGTCAGCGATGATAAGGATGGCACAGGATAGGAGAGGGTTTGGAGTTGTTCATAGGGCTCTATGGTCATACTCTACTTGACAGTACCTAACAACAACAATAACAGCAAATGCTGGATGGGGCAGTCCCACTCTGTTCTGTATGGTTTATACAAACTAGTATCAACTCTTTGCCTATGGGTTTGACTTTTTTCATTGATGAATGCATACAAATTTCATAGACTTTATTGAGCTAACAACCTCGTAGTGCCTTCTTACTAATTCAACACATAATATTGCATTTATCTCATTAAAATTATTACTCTCATTAAAACAGTTGTGGGTGGATGGAGCTCTGGTGGCCTAGTGGCAAGAAGCTGCACTGCAATCCCAAAGGTGTGTGGTTCAAATCTACCAGAAGTTCTGCTAGAGAAGGAGGGGCAATTTCTTCCTCCTCCTGTACCAGTCAGATCCAGTTTGATGGTACACACACACACACACACACACACACACACACACACACAATTTTTAAAAAAGTAAGTGTGTACTTGTGTGTGAGCATATGCATGCTTGGAAGTGTATTGTTAGAAGAAATTTTGATTATACACATGTGTTTGAGTGTATTGACTTTTAGAATTTTATAATAATGGGTATTTGTGGGGATTTTTTTCTCTGCGAGAGAAAGAATTTGAAAACTAAATATTCTGGCAGTAGTAGATTAGTTTGCTATTGCTTTTATCTTATTCTTAAACAAAAAGAAAAAAAATGCTTTTTATTATTTATCAATACAAACAAGTAACATGAGTGAAGGAATTGCTTTAGAAGAATTGCTTTCAAAATATATAATGAAGTATTTTAAAGGAGAATCTTTTCCCTGTATCCGCATTCCATAAAGACTCTACTTTCTGAGCAAAATTGACATTACTCTTAGTTTAAGAAAGGACTATTAATAAGCATTGAGGCATAGAAAATAAAAATCGCATTTATACGTGTGACCTGTTTTGCCAATGGCTTTTAGTAATGTGCCTACATAAAACTTTTTTTAGTGAAATGTGTGCTACCTTAAAAGTAATATCTTAATATGATTGAGTATTATGGTGAGCACAGGAATCCAGAATTAAGGTTGCATAGAGAAGTGTACTCCGGGTGGGGGGTGGGGGGAAGGGACATGGGAATTGTATACTAATGAAGGAATTTTTTTTTTCCTTTTTTTTCTCTTCAGAGGGGGAAGCGAGCTGGTGGGGAGGGGTGGGAAGGGAGAAAATTGCTGCAGTGAATGAATGGAAATCCAAAACCTCTGTAGAAAAATAAATAAATAAAAACGAAAAAAAAAGTAATATCTTACATTTCCTCCCTTCATTCAATCTGAGCTCTTAAGACCTAGAGGGCAAGGGTCTGTGAGACCAATCCAAAGGCATACAGTTCAAATCTACAAGATGCACCACAGGAGAAGGTTGGGCAATTTCCTTCTGTGTGATTTACTGACTCTGAAAACCCACTGAAGTGTCAGCTATTGGTTGGTGCCAACTCAGTGTTATTCAACAACATCCGAATTACTGTTCAGATTTGTCTAACAGCTGACAGACTTCTTCTTCACATCTTGCCAATTTTCCTATATGTATATTAGTATTTTTCCATCAAATTTTCATTTGTCACAATTATAACTCCTTTCTAAAGATTTTGGATTTAGAAACATTTTCTAAAATCTTCTCCTAGTCCTTACTCAATTTTTCACCAGTCAGGAAAGATTCAATCAACTCTAGAGGTGATAAAGTCGATGTTCACCTTGTGCTTTCCCCTTGAATTATAGATGAAGAAAACAACCTCCTTTGGAATGGAGGGTGCTCCTATGACCTTCATCACCATGAATCAGAAGACAAATCGTCATTAGAAAGCACTTTTAGAGTTTTATAATGTACATTTTCCCAATACTTATTAAAAAGAAAAGAATCATAGGAATTTTGGGGGGGAGGGGTCCCTTTAAGGTCTTAATTTTCTCTCTTTGTTCACTTTGTTATTTTAAAATATACAATTATTAAACTACAAATTAATGCTTTTCTTTGTTATAGGCTCTTCTGAAGTTATTTTCTCTGAGAAAACAATAAAAGAGTGACAATGGACACATTTATTTAGTAATTTGACTACATTTTCCATTTCAGGTAAAATAGTTGAAGATAAAGTTTAAATCTTTAAAATGGTTTGTTATATAAAATGGATTATCTTAGCAAAATTTTCACATAATTCCTACTTTTTTACGTTGAACTCCCATCACTCTAGTGGGAAAATAAATGATCTGGCATTTTTCCCTTTGATGGTTACGTTGTTGTGTACCATCGACTCAGAACCAACCCACAGTTAACTCTCCAGTGGGTTTTCAGAGACAGTAAATTGCACTAGAGGAGACTGTCCATACTTCTCCCGTGAAGCAGCTGGTGGATTTGAACTATAAGCCTTTGGAATTACAGCACAGTTTCTTACCATTATGCCACCATAACTCACTAGGTCAATAATTTTCATTTTATATAAATTCATTTCTATTCACTCATAATGCTATATTTTGAAGTTTCTTTACTATTTTGAAAAAAAAAACACACCACATCATTTTAATGTTAGACATGCACACTGGAATTTTTAGGGAAAAGTTGGACATAAAATATATCTTCACTTGGTTGCACATATTAACTTAAAAGTTTTCTATGTGTAAATTACAATATCTTTTTTTAGGAGTGGATAAGGAACTGTTTTAATTGCGTTTTTATTACATTTACAACATCACCTTTCTCAGTTGAAACGTAGCTAAGAACTTCCCTTCTGTTTCCAGAAAGTTTGTAGGACATGGCCCGTGAAAAGGAGAGTTGGGGTTGAGGTGGGGGTCCTGTGGTGGCACCATGATGCCCTCACACTACTTTTCACAGCAAGTAATGGATTTAGGAATATTCATCCACAGAGGTATAGGGTGAGCTTATGAAACTTGAAGTCGTGGAGGCAGATTTGGAATTCCTGCCGGAACAGCTGTTGAAGGTCGGGTCTCTTGGCATCACTTTCTTCTTCCTATTGGATTTAGAGCTGTCTGCATCACTAGTGTCAACCACCACTGTCATGGACTCCATCCTGGTCACAGTGTACAGGCTGCTTTGCCTGGTTGGGTGAAACCTGGTGGTCTTGAGCTCCAGCTCATCATAGCTAGACATTTCGATAAAAGGACACCAGCGAAATGCTCTCTTGAAGCCAGCTCGAAACCTGACAAGACACAAGAAGATAAAGGCATGGTGGAAGTACAAATCTATTGAACTGACAACCCCCCCCCCCCCGGCCAAAACCTCCCACAGGGTTGAATCTAATCCAACTCTTATAATTTGTGTTCCAATATTGTTATGAGTTCTTTCTTAGTTGAAGTGAACCTTCATTTTCATCACTGAGAAGCAAGGCTGTACACATCAATATGCTAAAGGAACAGTTACTTTTCTGTAATAATGTTATACATTTGCATAAATATAATTGAATTAGGCTTGCTGGTTAAGAAACTTAAAATGACATATTTCAAGATGCTATTGTTGTTGATTGCCATTGAGTTGAGCATGACTCATAACGACCCTATGAACAAAAGGCTTGAAGCCTTTCTATGACTATCAACATTTATGAAAGTTCATAGAGTTTCCAGAGGCATGTTGTTTAGGAAGTGAATGCCACTGCTGCTTCCAAACCTGTTGTAATCTGTAATCTTCACCAAACACTGTCCACCGCAGGTAACTGTTATGGCATTTGACACCCCAATGGCACAAGGTTCAGCATCACAGCAACCCCAGATTAGCTCAGTACAGGATACTGACAGCAGAGTGCTATGCCACTTAGAAGACTGTTTCTCCAAAATATAACAACAACTATCTTTAAATACAAAGGTTCACCCCTCAGGTCTTGTTGACACTAAACAAGAGGCTTAAACTAAAAACCAAAACAAAACAAACAACCAATATAGTATGTTATTATGTGCCAGTTAGTTGCCTGTGATGTATAGCGAGCCTATGTACAGCAGCTCTGAACCCTTCCCTGTCCTAAGCCAGTTTCACTAATTCTGACACACCAAACTCCATTGCCCCAGGTACTGTATCAATCCATCTCATCTGGGGTCTTCCTCTCCTGTGCTGTCCCTCCATTCTCCCAAGCACAATGTCCTTCTCCAAGGCTTTCTCTCCTGGCCATGTGCCCAGAGTATGTGAGATGGAGCTTTAAAATCCTAGCCTCCAAGGAGACACTTGGTTTCATCCTCTCCAAGACAGACCGATTTGCTTTCTTGGAAGTCTATGGTATATTCAAGACTCTTCTCCAGCACCACAACTCAAAGGCATCTATTCTTCTGTCATCCTTAGTCACTGTCTAGCTCTCTGAAGTCTAATAGGAATTGAGAAGACCAACACCTAGATTAGTTGTACTTTTGTCTCTTGACCAACATTGTTGTTCTTCAGTACTCTGGAAAGGTCCCTGACATCATATTTTCCCAGTGCAATTGTCTTTTAATTTTCTGCCTGCTGATGTTAAGAGTGTTGATTGTGGATCTGAGCAGGCTGCAATTGCTAACAACCTCAATATCTTCTTCAATCTTCTTTCCCAGTGGTGAAAATCTTTGTCTTCCTAATGTTGCTCTTCAATCCATATTGAAGACTACTGTACTTGATCTTCTGCAGCAAGTGCTTCAGGTCTTCTTCAATTTTAGCAAGCAAGGTTGTGTTATCTGCATATCATAGACCATTGATGAATCTTCCTCCAATCTTGATGTCACATTCTTCCTCATAAAGTTCTGCTCTCTATATAGATTGAAAATTAGGGGGACAGGATGTATCCCTCACGTACTTCTTTTCTGATTTTGAACCATGCAGTGTTTCCTTGCTCTATTCTGAGGACTGCTTCTTGGTCTAAGTATAAGCAAGTATAGGTAAGTATGGGTCAGTATAAGTAAGTGTTCTGGGATTTCCATTTTCCTCAAGGTTAGCCACAATTTGTTGTGATCCACCCAGTCAAATGCCTTTTGCATAGTCAATGAAACACAGACAGACATTTTTCTCATACTCTCTGCTTTCTGCCAAGATCCATCTACATTGGCAATAATCTCCCTAGTGCCATGACCTCTTCTAAACCCAGATTGTATTTCTGGTAGTTCTCAGTCAATGTACAGTTCCAGTAATTTCTGGATAATCTTCAGGAGGACTTTGCTAGTGTGTAATATTAGTGATATTGTTTGATAATTCCTATACTCTGGAGCTCTGGTGCCCTAGTGGCAAGAAGCCCTGCTGCAATCTCAAAGCCGTGTAGTTCGATGTCACCAGCTGCTCAAAGGGAGAAGGCAATCTACTCCTGTGTGATTAACTGCCTCTGAAAACACACTGGAGAGTCAGCTCTGGGTCAGATCTGACTCTATGGTATACAACAACAATTTCCACACTCTGTCGGGTTACTTTCTTTCTTTCTTTTTTTTTTTTTTGAATGTGAATAAATACGGATCTCATTGAGTCAGATGACCAAGTAGTTGTCCTCCAGATTTCTTGGCAGAATTTGGTGAGCACATGCAATGCATTATCTGTTTGCTGAAATACATCAATTGGTATTCCATCAATTCCTGGGGTTTTATTATTTTTATTTTTTTTTTGCAAAGTCCTTCTGAGCAGCCTGAACATCCTCTTTCATCATCATTACAAATTGATCATATGTTTTTCTTGAAATTCTTCTGTGCCAGCCAATTCTTTTTAGCACAATGACTCCTTCTATTTTCTTTTCATGCTTCCTCAATCATTCAATATTCTGGCCATAGCATCCTTAAGCACTGCAACTCATAGCTTAAATTTATTCTTTAGTTCTTTCAGTTTAAGAAATACTGAGTGAGTTTGGCCCTTTTAATTTTCTGACTCCAGCTTCTTACACATTTCATTATAATATTTTGCCTTGTTTTCTGAGCAGCCTTTTGAAATCTTCTAGTCAGCTCCTTACCTTCTTGATTTCTTCCCCTTGTTTTGACTTCTTGGTGCTCTAGTGCAAAATTCAGGGTCACTTCTTTTTTTTTTTTTTTCAGGGTCACTTCTGACATCCATTTGGTCTATTCTTCTTCTTTCTTCTTTGTAATGATTTTTTGCGTTCTTCATGAATGAAATTCTTGATATCTTCCCACAGTTTATCTGGTCTTCATTCATCATTAGCGTTCAAGCCCTTAAACCTATTTCTGTGTTGGTTTTTAAATTCATGGAGGATAGACTCAAGGTCAAACTTTGATTCCTATGGATATTGTTTAACCTTCTTTAGTTTTAATCTGAACTTTCATATGAGCAGTTGATGTTCTGCTCCACAATCCACACCTGGACTAGTTTTCACTGTTGTTGTTGTTGTTATGTGCCGTCTAGTCGTTTCCGACTCATAGCGACCCTATGCAAAACAGCCCTAAACCCTGCTCTATCCTGTGCCAACCGAACCGCCTCTGACACACCCATCCCGATTACCCCAGTGACCGAATCAATCCATCTCATAGAGGGTCTTCCCCTCCTGCGCTGTCCCTCCACCCTCCCAAGCATGATATCCCTCTCCAAGGACCCGTCCCTCCTGGCAACATGTCCAAAGTATGTCAGACGAAGCCCCAGAATCCTTGCCTCCAAGGAGTAGCTTGGTTTAATCCTCTCCAAGATGAATCTGTTTGTTTTCCTGGCAGTCCATGGTACATTCAGTACTCTTCTCCAGCACCACAGCTCAAAAACATCCACTCTCCTTCTGTCCTCCCTAGTCATTGTCCAACTCTCTGATGCATAACAAGCGATTGCAAAGACCATGGCCTGTAGCAGGCGCACCTTAGTCTCCAGAGAGACACTGTTGCTCCTGAGTACCTTAGAGAGGTCCCTAACAGCAGACTTTCCCATCGCGATACGCTTTTTGATTTCCTGACTGCTGGTGCCAAGAGTATTGACTGTGGAGCTGAGCAAACTGAAGCTGTGAACACTCTCAATCTCTTCGTCATCCATCCTGACGCTATGTAAGTTTTCACTGATGATACTAAATTTCTTCAAAGGTTCCTTCCACAGATGTAACTGATCTGATTCCTGTTCATCCTGTCAGGTAAAATCTATGTGTATAGCCTGTGAGTATGTTTCTTATAAAAGGTATTTGCTATGAATAAATCACTGATTGTACAGAATTTTATATAGCATTCTATCCCCAGCCTCATTTCTGTCACCAAGTCCATATTTTTAATACTGATCCTTCTTACAAACTTTTGCATTCCAGTCATCCATTATAGCTTTATTGAAATAATTAACACATTTACAAATGAAAGTCTTATTTAATGTTAGAATTAATTGCTAATCGTGATTGTTTCTATGGAATCATATATGAAAGCATGAAGTTCTTGGCATCATAAGTCATAAAATGAGGTTGATTAAAAACAGAACTGCTTGTGGGATGGTTCAAATTAAGATATGGCTTATGAAATTAATAAGAAAAAGTAAGGCTTGATTAAAAATTTAACATGTAGGTGAACCCAACTGATAAGAAAGCTTAAGAATCACTTCAAACAATTTCTTAGATGAAGTTAACTTAAACTTAGGCAGAAGGCTTAGCTGCTTTCATTAAGAAATGACCAACCCTGTGAAGTTTACTCCTTTCGTTTCATGACATGACTACACAGAAATCTGCTATTATCTGGAAAGGACCTTTTTACCTTTTTTGTTTGTCTCTGATTTTACTTTTCATAATCTTATTTTTTTAACTTAAATCAAGCTTTCCCTTGACACCTCTAATTTCTTCCAAATTCTCTGTGGAGGCTGCATTTGTTCTTACTCACTTCTCCCACTTCCTTGCACAAGAAGGAGGGCTGGTATTCTCCTCATTCATGCTATTTGTTCCTACTTCCTTGATGGAAGTAGCATTTGTTTGGGAAACTATTTACAATGTGTTGTTGTTGATTGCTGTTGAGTCTAGCACAACTCATAGTGACCCTATGAATAGAAGACCTGAAGCCTTCATAGAAAGGCTTTATAGAAATATTGTTGCTTCTCAAAGTTCATATAATTTTCAGAGGCTGCTTACATCCATTCACACTATCTTTTTGAACTATTTTATGATTATCTAGAACATACCTTTATTTTTGAGGACTTAAGAAATTTTCCACCTTATTGTCTTCAATCATGAGCACATTTTATTTTCCTTTTCTTTTTATGAGCATGTTTCTGAAGAGTTTACATAGTGTTTTTAATCTGTATACAAATTGTTCCACTAAACCTTTAAGAATACATTTTTGAGAATTAAATTATTAAGCTAGGATATTCCCTAAGTAGTGAGAGTTTGAAATAAAATGTGTTCTGTACTATTTTTAGGAAGCTGTTTTGCTTCTTTTGTATTTCCAATTTACACCAAGATATTGAAAAAGAAACATATGTTTCTACACAAATGCAAACAAACACATATTTATTTATATTTGGTAATTTTTCATCTTACCTTTTATTTAAACAGCAGTAGATGATGGGGTTGTACATGGTTGAACTCATTGCCAGCCAAAAACTAGCCAGGTAAACCTGCTGGATATATTTCCATCTGTTCAGTTGTTGATAGATTGCAGTGAGGATGAAGTAAATATGATAGGGCAGCCAGCAGATGGCAAATGTCACCACAACAATGATCATCATTTTTACAACCTAGAAAGACATATGGAAGTAGTTCTTAGAAAATGTAAAAGTCATTAAATTAGAAAGTCCAATACCCAAAACAAATAAAATAAATTTCTACTGACTGAGTTGATTCAAACTTACATAACCCTTTGTACACACAGCACAGAACTGCTGCCCCAAAAGCTAAAAGGCTTCCTTCTTTCTCCTGGGGTGTGGTTAGTGGGCTAGGACTACTTATATGTTGGTCAGCAGTCAAAGGAAGCATTTAAACTTCCCATAAATAGTATTTTTCTGCCAGTACAGTTAGTACATCAAAGGTCTAGTTAATGCATCATTCTTTTTAAGCTGATATAAGGACAGTTGCTTATGGTGAAATTTCAAGTTGTATCACAGTTTAGTTTTTATCAAATCTTGATAATAAGTGGCAGTAGTTCAATAATAAGATATATGTTATGTGACCTGAAGAAAATCGCTGTTTAAAATAAACCAACAATAAACCACCAAGAACAAACAAGGAACTTCAAGAAAAGAGTAAGAGCTAAGATATGCCTGGTTCATCCTGCACTATTACTTTAGGGATAGAGTCGGGAAGTGGGACTGTATCTAGGGAAATCTACTTTTGAGGTACTATTGACTGACTATTAAACTGGGCTGGTTCTATAGTATTTATTATAGTCTGGCTATAACTTAAGGCTATTCAAGATTCTTTGATACCACATTCACAACTTTTTTAATATTAATTGATTTTCTTATGTACTTTGACAATTGGGAAAGTCTTCTCTAGGTAGTATTGATGTACAATTACATTAGTACAAAGAAAAATAACTAACTCCAACTTTTTAAAGACATTGTTTTAGACATCAGTTCTTGAATTTGCTGAGACTAGGCAATTTCTTTTGAATCATAGTATCTGGGAACTTTGTCATCAAGTTGATTCTGACTCATAAGACCCTCTAGTGGGTTTCTAAAGCTATAAATAATTTTGGTTTGATGTGGTACATCTTTTTCCCTTGGTGGAGCTGGTGGATTTGAACTGCTGTACAGAAGTAACTTGGGGTTGCTGTGATGCTAAATACTGTGACACTGATGTACCAAATGAGATAATGGTTACCCTGGTGAACAGTGTTTGGTGGAGTTCCCATATTAAAACAAGTTTGAAAGTAGGAGTGGCATCCTGCTTTCTGAAGTGGTGTTCCAAAATAGCTTCCCTCCAGAAACTCTTTGAACTTAGAAAAATGATGAAAATTATGCAAGTGTTCAGGTCTTTCATTCATAGGGCCACTGTGAGTCCTCTACAACTCAATGGCACTTAACAACAACAAGAGCAACAATCTCAGATTAGCATAAGAGATGAGTATGTGGGTTACCCATTAACACTAATGAGAGATTTGGAGACTCCACTGATCGGATCTTGCCACTTCTCAGGGCCTTTATCTGCTCAGGTGGGAGCAACTCCCTCCTGACCAGACAAAGGAGAGGAGAAAGGTGCCATTAGCACCAAATGAGATGTAGAGACTTGACTATTTTGGCCTTGCTACTTCTCTTGGCTTCTGTTTGCTCAGGTAGGAAGAACTCCCTCCAGATCAGTTGTAGGAAAGGAGACAGATACAAAGGTCAGCCATTAGTACCCTCTGAGACCTGATGATAGCACTGTTGGGACATTGCCAATTACCTGGGCCTTTGTCTCATCGGGCAGGAGTGACTCCCTCCTGATGAGGCACAGGAAAGGAGAAGAATATCTGTGTCATTCAAAAGCACCAACTGAGACTCAGGGGCTGCACTTTTTGAAGCTAGTGACTTCCTTGGGCCTCCTTCTCTTCAAATTAAAGGACAAGATAGAAAAGTGATCCCACCACAACTGGGCAAAGAGAGAAACTTCAGCTACCTTACCCTAAAGGACAACTGGATGAGAGCTGCCCATTGGCAGTCAGCAGAGAAGATTGCCACTGGGCAACTGAATCAGGAGCAACATTTAAAGTCTGCACCATTTCAATATCATCATAAAGAAAGGGAACCAGCAACAACTTATGCAGACACAACAGAAATTGCCACACTGAGAACTTGACATAATGTCAAGGAAGCAGAAGGCAGGTTCAAAAATTGTGAAAACAACTGAACAGATCTCCTGCACCCCCCCCAAAAAAACCCCAACCAGATTAGAAGACAGACCACATAGATATCCCAGAAACAGGAGACAGAAGAAATACATCAAACTTTTCCATGAATAGCTTCTGAAGAAGCTGCAAAAGATGGAACAAAAGAGCAGAAGCCATGAATAATGAGATGCAAAAATTAAAGAAAAACCATCACAAGACAGAAAGGATACAATAAACATAGTGATAGAAAAAAACAGAAGTGCATGAAAATCTAATTCAGAATATGAAGAGCAAAATGGCAGAATTTTACAACACAGTTGAGAGGTGAAAAAGCACAACAGAGAAGATGGAGCAGAGAGTCAGTAATCTAGATGATGAGAACCTTAATGAGAACCTACTAGAAGGGAAAAAAAGAGAGAAGACAGAAATAAAATTAAGAAAACAAAAGAATCATGTGGGATAACATAAAATGGAACAATAGACATGCAATTGGAATTCAAGAACAGGAAGGGAGAGAGAAAAGTACTGAGAAAATGATGGAAGAGGTACTAGAAGACAAATTCCTAGGTATAAGGAAAAATGATGAAATTCAAGAAGCTCAGTGAACTCCAAATAGATCTCAAAATAAAAACATCAAGACACATCACAGTTAACATCTCCAAAACAAATATTAAAACAAATACTAAACAAATATTAAAACAAATATTAACAATTATTAGCAAATACTAAAATTAACAAAAATTAAAACAAATAGTAAAAGCAGCACAAGAAAAACAAAGAGTCATTAGCAAAGAAAAACCAATTAGATTTAACTTTGACTTTTCAGCACAAACCAGGAAAACAAGAAAAATGGAATGACAAGGAGGCTGGAAAAAAAAACACCAAAAACAAAAAACAATTGCCCCCTGTTAGAAAAAAGAGTTGAGGACAAGAGAATTAAAAAGAAGCTGGTCCCAAGACATGAACTGGCCTTTACTGCATGGTCTGAGAGGGATGCCAAATGTAAAGAAAAGGTCAAAATGTCATAAGGTCAGTCAAGGGAAGTATCTTTTTATAGGGGTTTTGGAGAGGACTAGGTAAGATGGTATTTTGCTTGGAATTTGGGGTTGTTAACTTGGGTATGGGATTTTGTGATTAGGCCAAGAGCCTTATCAGGACCCATTGTCTAGTTTGGTTTCTGCTTTGGCTGCCTTAGACATCATCAGATTTCTTCAAGGAGTAAGCAGCATGCCTGGGGCAACCACTATATTCTTCTGTCACCACCAAAGGATCCTGTACCAAGCAAAATTGTCCATCAAATGTAAAGGAGAAATTAGGTCATTTGCAGAAAAGCAGGAACTTAAAGAATTCACAAAAACAAGACCATGTCTACAAGATATACTAATGGAAGTCCTTCACAAAGTGATAACAAAGGAAAATGGATAAACCAAAGTAACTGGAAACAAAAGGAAAAGAAGCATAGCAAAATGGCAATGATGAAACAAGGACTGTCAATAACTGAATGTAATGTGAATGGCAGAAATGTACTAATCAAGAGAAAAAGAGTAGCAGAATGGATTTAAAAAAAAAAAACAACAAATCCCCAAACAAACAAAAACCTTAACAAATAACAAAACCCATCAATATATTGCCTACAAGATGCACATCTAAGAAATGAAGAAAAAGATAGATTAAAAATCAGTCGGTAGTGTATATATTTATATAACCCAAGCAAATGGAAACTACCAGAGTGGCAATACTAATCACTGATAAAATAGACTTTATCATAAAGGGTAAGAAAGGGCACAATGTATCAAGAAGATGTTGTTGTTGTTGTTGTGATGTGCAGTTCAGTTGCTTGTGACACATAGCGACCTTATGTACAACAACCCTAAACCCTGCTCTATCCTTGCCAACCTTATTGTCTCCGATTACCCCAGTGATGAAATCAATCTGTGTCATTGAGGGTCTTCCTCTCTCTCCTGTGCTGTCCCTCCATCCTCCCAAGCATGACTTCCTCTCCAAGGAGTGGTCCCTCCTTGCAACATGTCCAAAGTCTGTCTGATGAAACTTCAGAAAATTTGACTCCAAGAAGCAGCCTGGCTTCACTCTCCCTAGGATGAACTTGTTTGTTCTCCTAGCCGTTTGTGATATATTCAACACTCTTCTCCAGTACCAAAGCTCAAAAGCATCAACTCTCCTTCTACCATTCCTAACATCTACACACCAAATGATAGACCTGCAGAATACTTAAAGAAACACTAAAAAGATATGAAAAAAGAAATAGCAGCACAACAGCAGTAGAAAACTTTAACACATCACTCTCAACAAAGAACAGATCAATTCAAAAGAAATAAAATAAAGACACAGAAGAATTAAACTTTAAAATTAGCCAACTACACTTTGTAGACATCTTTACAGTACTAAACCCACATAACAATTTACTTTCTTCTTAATTGCACACAATACATTCTCCAGAAATGATCATATATTAGGACATAATCAAGCCTCAACAAATTAAAAAAACAAACAAAACACTACAGTAATACAAAGAATCTTCTCAGATTATAATGCCAATAAAACTAGACATTAACAAAAAGATGAAAGATTTTTAAAAAACCAAACATACCCACATGAAAGCTAAATAACACCCTTCTTGAACCTTATTGGATTATAAAAGAAATAAAAAGCAAAGTAAAAAAGTTCCTTGAAAGAAATGGAAATACAACATATCAAAACCTCTGAGAAACAGCTAAAGCAATCCTCTGGGTGTAGTTCATGGCAATAGGCAAACATTTAAAAAACCCCAAAAAACAATGGGACAGAAAATAGGAAAAAAAAGAAAAACTGATATCATCAACAAGACCAGGAGCCAATTCTTGGAAAGTGTCAGTAAAATAGATGAACCATTGGCAAACTTAAAAAAAGAAAAGAAAGAGAATATATAAAGAAATAAGAAATTAAAGAAGTGACATCACAACAGAATCAGCTGAAATTAAACTGATATTAATTGAATATTCTTTTTTTTTTTTTTTTACTAACAGAATATTCTAAACAACTGTTGTTTGTTGTCATATACCTTCGAGTCAGAACTGACCCACAGCTGACGCTCGGGTGAGTTTTCAGAGGCAGTTAACACACAGGAGATTCTTCTTTGGCAGAGCAGCTGGTGGCCTCAAACCTAGTGCTTCCAGTACTGTAGCACAGTTTCTTGCCATTAGGCCACCAGAACTCAAAAAACCATACTCTGATAAATTTTAAAACAGAGAGGAAATGGACAAATTCCTAGAAGCTCACACCCTACTCAGATTGACAAAGACAGATTTAGAACACCGAACAAAGGAAGAAACTGAGCAGGTCATAAAAAAGACTTCCTAGAGCTCTGTTGGCATAGTGCATATAAAGTTTGCTACCAAGGCAAACATGGGTGATTTTAATCTGTATCCCTTAGGTCTGGTTTAATTGTCTTTGGTCAGACATTCACTAAGAGGCATAGCACTGATCTGTCCATTTGCTGTATAGAGGTAACTTGTGGTGGCTGTGATTCTAAACACTGTCTACCATGGGTAACCATTATCACAGTTGACACATCAGTGTCACAGTGTTTGTACAACAAATGGACAGACCAGTGTTATGCCACTTAGAAGAATGTTTGACCAAAAACAAAACCAGGCCTGAGGGCTGCAGATTAAAATCACTCACCTTTGGCTTGGTAGCATAACTTTCTGTCCACTAGGCCAACAGAATATCTGTAATAACTAAACCAGTGTGATATTGGTATAATGGTAGACATATAATGGAACAGATTGAAAACCCAGACATCAACTCATTTACCTCTGGTTAACTTGATTTGACAAGGAAACAAAACCTATCAAGCAGGGAAATGACAACCTCTTCAAGAAACATGTTGGCAAAACTGGACTTGTACCTGCAGAAAGCTGAAACAGGATCTACATATCACACCATATATCAAGATTAATCCAAGGTAGATGAGAGACCTAGTGGTAAATCATAAAACCATAAAGATCACAAGAGACAAAATAGGACCAAACTTAGAAACTCTAGCTTGTATTAAAAACAGACTTGCAAATAATGCTAGAAATATACAACCAGGAAAGGTTACTATCAATGAATGATACCTTCTAAAAATCAAGTTGCTATGTGCATCAAAATCTAATAGGGTGAATAGAAAACCTACACACTAGGAAACAATATTTAATAATGACGTCTCAGACAAGAGTCCCATAATGAAAGTTTGCGGAATACTATGTGGCCTCAATGTGAAAAACTACTAATAAACCAATCACAAAATGAGACAAGATAAGGAAAACTTTTCACAGAAGAACACATTCAAATCAGACACATGTGGCAAAAAAAATACTCAAAATCACTGGCAAATCAGAGAGATGCAAAACAAACTCATAATGAGATATTATCTCATCCTAGTAGCAGTAGTAAAGTTTAACAGGATAGCAAGCAATCAATGTTGGAGAGGCTGTGGATTGATTGAAACTCTCATGCATTGCTGGTGGGATTTTAAACTGGTTCAACCACTCTGGAAGGCAGTTTGGCATCTCCCCAAAAATCTGAACATAGAAATCTCATATGATCCAGTTATTGCGCTACTAGGTATATACCCCTAGGGGAAATAGAACTGAGACACAAATGAAGATTTGTACACCTATAGTTATAGCAGTATTGCTTACAATAGCAAGAACATGGAAACAGCCTCAATGTCCATAAAAAAACAAATGGCTTGAGAAATTATGGAACATTCACACAATGGAATATCATGCAGCACTCAGGAACAATGATTTTGTAAAACATTATGTGACATGGGAGAGTCTAGAGAGTAATATGCTGAGTTAATGAATAAGGACAAATGTTGCATATTCAACTCAATAACACTTAACTACTGCTAAATGAGGCTAGTGCTATTATATATGGACAAAACATTCTTCCACTTAGCACATCACTCTTTGTCAATGTGCTATATGAAGTAACCTGGGTTTGCTATGATGTTGAACCTTGTGCCATTGGGGTATCAAATATTATAATGGTTTCCTATTGTGGACGGTGCTTGATAGAGTTCCCAGTTGTAAAATAGGTTGGAAAGAAGGAGTGGCATCCATTTCCTAGACTGCAAGCCTCTGGAAACTTTATGAACTTGGAGATACAACAATACCTGTGGAAAGGAATTAGGTCTTTTGTTCATAGAATCATTATGAGTCAACCTCAACTCGATGGCAATCAACAACAACCACACGTAATTATGAATCAAAGCAACTGGATGGTACCTAATAACCACACCATCTAGGCACACCCTGGATTCCTTCACTTAGATCTTTAAAAAGCATAGGGTGTACTTTACTTCTCTGAATATGTCCAGCATCTTTCCCACTCCCTGGTATATAAATGGACATAGAATGAATTATTGACAAATCACAATGTGTCATTTGTAAAAGCAGGATAAAAGGGAGAATATTTTATGTATCTTTAAGTGAAATATAATCTGCCCTATTGTCTCCATCTGCAAGGTAGAATCAAATTTGTCTAACTCTGAGAAGCTTAGCTTTGTGTTAAAAGGAAATTAAAATAGCTTTCTGTATATCTTATTTAATATTTTTCATCATTTTTATCTGTCTACTAAACTTATTCAATCCTTCTATGGCAATTTGAAAATGAGAACAATTTAGAATAATATATTGAATAAAATAATTTCAATCCTTAGCTGACATCAGATTAGTTCACAGACCAGATAACGTTCTGATATAAATAGCCTATGGAGTATTTTAGAAGGATAGGAATACATTATGCATGTACTCAACTTGTCAGTTGACCATAAACTGAAGATCCAGATAAAAGTTGGCATGATTCTAGAAATAGACAAAGCATGAAATGGATCGAGGTGGAAGGCAAAGCCTCCCTCAGGGCCCAGTCACAGTGCTGTCTAGGTGACTGGTATTGGATTGGGCTTATAGAATCAGAGCTGAAAATCCAGGTTAATAGTTCACAAAATGTCATCTTTGGCAATACCACATAAAGTCTTCTGGTTTGCTCAGTGTTCTAAAAATTGCATAATTTTTTTTCTAAAGAATATGATTACTAAATTGGCTTCTCACATTTTTTATTCATGTATTTGTAGAATACAAACAAGAATAATATATTATTATAATTTATAGATGCAATATAGCCTACATTTAACAATTTATAGCTCATTACTTATATATTTAAAAATCTGGGGCAAGGACCAAAAGATTTAAATCTTGGTTTTTTATGAAGCTAATTATGTTCTTTACAATGCAGGCTCCTGAACAGCTCTCTCTCTTTCTTTTTCTTCCAGTTACTAACACTTAGTAAACATCTATTTGGCCCACAATATAATTTTTGGAAAAATAATACATAATGCAAGGTAAACTCCTTACTCTGAGGAAACTTACAATGAAAATGTTAAAATTCAGGTAAGTGTTCTTCGGTGCCACTCAGTTGACTTCAACTCATAGCAACCTATTTAAAATTGATCACAACCTTGTCCAATTCTGCACCATTAATGTAGTGATTATAAAATGTATCAGTAAAATTGAAAAATGAGAATGCATTTGTTTATTGTAAGAAAGAGTAAATGTTGCTGAAGAGAGGCTCAGGGAACTTTAGATTAAATGACATGAGTTCTATGGTTATTTTAATTTTTGAATTTGGAAACTTCCTACCATTCCTTGATGGACAAAGCACCTGTCCTAGAATCTTCACCTTGGCTCTTTCCTCTGTGTAGAAGAAATTAATAAAGGAAAGAGCTGAGTCTTACATTTCCTTCAAGCTTTTGTACAACTGTCACATTATCTGTGAATCCTATTTTGATCAATCTGCTTAAAATTGCAATCTGACCCTTCAGTACTCCTCAGGCCTCTCAGCATGTAGCTATTATGTTTTGTTTTTTATTATTAATTTCCTATTATCCTTTTAACCTTGCACTAAACTATAAAAGAGTAAGTTTGTTTAGCTTGTTTTATTCACTGGTATATTGAGTGAAGTATTCTAAGCATCTCTCTTTCTCTACAATTGTTGTCAAGTCAGAACTCACCTGTAGCTAACCTTCTTTTCCAAGGATATATATCACATGGAAGGAGAGTACCCATCTTTCTCCCCAGGAGCTACTGGTGGATTCTACCACCAGGGAAGAACCACATTTGAGTTAGCAGTCTAACTCTCTACAGTCTATTCCAAAGCTTCAAACATACAGGGTGCTCAAGTTCTAAAAGGCAAAATGACTGGAAAAGATCCATATTTGTTCCCATTCCAAAGAAAGATGAACCGACAGAGTGTAGAATTATCAAACATATCATTAATAGCACACACAAGCAAGATTCTGCTGAAAATTATCCAAAACTGATTGAAACAGCATATACACAGAGAACTGCCAGATGTGCAGGATGGGTTTACAAGAGGACATGGTACTAGGATTATTGTAGCTATTGTTAGACGGCTTTTGACTGAAAGCAGAGAGTATGAGAGAAATGTTTCATTGACCATGCAAAGGTATTTATTTGATTGTGAATCATAACTAACTGTGGCTAATTTTAAGAATGGTAATCCATTCTTTCCTTATGCAAAACCTAGGACTAGGAGGCAAAAGTCAGAACAGAGCAAGAAAACACTGCATGGTTCAAAATGAGGAAGGGTGTAAGCCAGGGATGTGTCCTATATTTCATATGTAAGAAATTTTCCTTTGCCATACCAGAGCTGGCGGGGTCCTAAATCTGATCACTGAATGGTGTCTTATAAAAAAGAGCAAAATAGGCACAGAGATACATATACAAGAGAATATTCAGAGACTACATGAAAACCTATCTACAAGCAAAAACATCAAGGATATCCAGAGTTATCAGAAACTAGAAGAGGGGTCCACAGACAGAAATGACATGACTAAGATCTTAGATCTTCCTCAAATTGTGACTGTGAGGAAAAAACCCCAAACCCTAATAACAAAATGAAATGTTCTCTAAAGCTAAACAAATATTGGTAATGTTTTTGTTGCTGTTACAGCATTGTTTAACCCCTGAGGCAAGATGCTGGTTCATCTTCATAAATCTGACACTCCCACTAAAGTGGTAATATTCAAGAAGCATCAACTTACACTGAATTCTTTATTATACTGTATCTTGAGCATGCTAGGCACCTACTGTGACAGGTCAAACATACCAGGGCTCCAGTGTGTGGGGACTAATTATTTGTTTTTAAGAGATAAATATTATTCTGGATTTTGATATAGTTGTTCGCATTACTAGACTTATCCTTAGATTTACTGAATGTTTTATAGACTCTTCTGGCATTTCGCACAGTATTTTCAAGAAGCTGGACTGTATCATAAAGACTGGAAGGAGATTCAAAAACCTGCAATAAACAAATGACATGACCTTGCTTGCCAAATATGAAGATTCAAAACACCTGCTGATAAATATCAAAGACTCCAGTCTTTAGCAGCATGTATTACTCTTCAAAACAAAGAAAACAAGAATCATCATGATAAGTGGAGAAAGTATTAAGGATTTAATTTTATGAAAAGCCTAAAAATTCAACTTTTTATTTAAATAAGTGAGGTATTAGGGTTTATTACAATTTTTTTTAAGCCAGTCAAATTCAGTAGTTGCAGGTTGTATACCAACTTTAGTTGTACTAATGTTAACAGTTTCTGATAATTCACTATCATCGGATCAGGCAAGTTTTATTACTATGCTAACATTTATACTGATCCAATCATGCACAACCATAGACATTCTTCCTATGGTTGGTGTATACTTTTGCATTGTAATCCTACCTTTCCTAGATTTTCTGAGTATTTAGACTTTTCTCTCTCTCTAAACTATGGAGTGCTTTTTATTTTTTATCTAACAGTGCCCCACACAAGTTGTTTCATTTCTACATGGAATTTCTTTTCTTTTACTCTTTATGGAGTACAAGATTTTCTTTATTGGTAGGTTTAAGTCAGGTGAATTGAGAAAGCATGTGATGTTCTTCTTGTTGTGTACCATAGAATAGGAACTGACCTATAGCTGACCCTCCTGCATGTTTTCAGAGGCAGTTAATCTCACAGGAGGAGATTGTCCATCCTTATTTCGTAGAACAACTGGTGGCCTTGAACTGCATGCCTTTGGGATTTCAGCATAGCTTCTTACCACTGGGCCACCATAGCTCCTTAGTTGTCATGAAGTCAGTTTCCATGGGCAATAGAATGAACACTACCCACTACTGTTCCACCATCTGAGTCAGAGTTATGTTTTACTCCATTGTTGTAGTCATGTGTCAATCTATTCTTGAGGTCCTACCTCTTTTTATCTTATCTTCTATTTTACCATGCATTATGTCCTTTCCAAGGGACTGGTCCCTCCTACCAACACATTCAAAGTCTGTGAGAGTCTCACCATCCTTACTTATGAGGAGCATTGTGGCTGTGCTACTTCCAAGACAGATTGGCTCCTTCTTCTTACCAGTATATTATAAGATTCTTTGACAAGATGTGAAGGAATTGGGAAAGATCCAGTGGGTACCTGAAAAGATGGGATATTTGTGGGCATAAGTCAACAACAACAGCATACAGAGAGATCAGTTGGCCTAGAGGACAGAAAGAGATGCTACCAAGCCAAAGGTGAGTGACTCAAATCTGCGGCCCTCAGGCCTGTCTTTAATTGTCTTTGGTGAAACATTTTTCTAGGTCGTATAGTCCTGGTGTGTCCACTTGATGTACAGAGGTAACCCGTGGTTTCTATGAAGCTTAACATTGTGACACTGATGTGTCAAATGTGAGAATGATTACTCGTGGTGGACAGTGTTTGGTGGAGCTCCTCAATTAAAACAAGCTTGGAAGCAGGAGGGACATCCATTCTGAAATAGCTTGCCTCTGGAAACCCTCTGAACCTGGAGAAAGGACAAAAGTTATACAAGTGTCCACGTCTTTCATTCATAGGGTTGCTGCTATCAGTCGCCTATGACTCAACGGCACTTAACAACAACCATGTACGGGAATAGTAATATGAAATACAATTTGAATAAAGGAATGTGTGAAACATAATATGAATGAATGAAACACAATATACATGAATTTTCTATGCAAATCAACTTCAAATGAGTCTTCATAATTCATTATCCACCTCCCAGTGGCACGTGAGACAAATGAAAGCACTGTGACTTTTTTAGGTGTTCCTAAGCTCTCAAAGTGACATCTCTCCTTTTTTAACACTTCAAACAGGTCTCTGACAGCAGTTTTGTCCAACAAACTATATACTTTGATTTCTTGACAGTGCTCTATTGTGTTGATTGTGGATCCAAATAATAAACTATACCATTGGCAACGTCAGTGTTTTCTCTGTTTACCATAATGTTTTCTATTGGTTCAGTTGTGAGGATTTTTGTTTTACTTGTGTTGAGGTGTAATCTATGTTAAAGGCTTTTTTTTCTTTATAAGCAAGTGTTTAAATCTTTGCTTTGAGTGAGCAAGATTGTGCTATCTGCGTATTGCGGATTGCTAATGAACCTTCCTCAAATCATGATGTGGCATTCTTCATAATAGTTCAGCTTCTTGAATTCTCTTTTCAGTAGGTAGACTAACTGGATATGATGAAAGGAAACAACTCTGACATATAACTTCCTAATTTTAAACTGTACAGTATCCATTTATTATTGTAGACTGTCTATCTGCTTTTTGGGTCATCTACAGCTTCCACATGAGCACAATAAACTGTTCTTCAATTCGCATTATTTGCACTGCCTTTCATAATTTGCTATGATTATAATTTGTTATAATCTACAAAAGTTCAATGTCATATATTCAAGAAGTAAAGTCCACAATACAATCAATTTGTATAATCAATTATACATATAATTGTTGTTAGGTGCCATTGAGTTGAGAATAACTTATAGCAACACTATGAACAAAAGATATAAACATTGTTCTGTCCTGCACCATCCTCACACTTCCTGACACACAAGAGCCCATTGTAACAGTCATTGGGTCAATCCACCTGACTGAGAGTTTTCTTCTCCTTCACCGACCTTCCTCCTTTCCCAGTATCATGTATTTCTCTAAGGAATAGCCCTTCCTAGCAACATGGCCAAAGTATGTGAAGCAAAGCCTCTTCATTTTTGCTTTCAAAGAGCTCTCTAGCTGCACCCTTTTCAGGACAGATTTGTTTGTTCAGTGCTCTTCTCCAACACCACAGCTCAAAGTTGTAAATTCTTTTCCTGTTGTCCTTATTCATTGTCAAGCTCTCAGATGCACAAGCAAGTAATCAGAAAGGCTATGGACTAAGTCAGGCACACCTTAGTCCTCAAACTGACATCATTACTCCTCAATAATTTGAGGTGATCCCTAACTACAGATTTTACCAGTGCAATGTGCCTCCTTATATCCTGACTGCTGGTTTCAAGGGTGTTAACTGTAGATCCAAACAAGATTAAGCTGTTGACAGTTTCAATCTCCTCTCTATCCATTACGATGCTGCCTTTCAGTACAGTGGTAAGAATTTTTGTTTTCTTGACATTGAAATGCAATCCAAACTGAAGGCTGCATTCCTGAAATCTTATGCAACAAGAACTTCAAGTCCTCCTCACTTTCAGGAAGCAAGGTTGTGTCATCTGCATAATGCAGGTTATTGATAAGTCTCTCTCCAATCCTGATGCCACACTCCTCTTCACAGAGTCCAGCTTATTGGATAATTTGCTTAGCATACAGATTGATAGGTATGGAGAGATACTACAAATTGGCATACTCCCTTCTTAACTTAAAGCAATGCAGTGTTCCAATGCTTTGCTCACACAACAGTCAGTATAGATTAATCATGAGCACAGTTAAGTGCTCTAGAATTCCCTTCTTCTCAATGTCGGTCACAACTTGTCATGATCTATACAGTCAAACTTCCGTCTCTGCATAATCAATTAAAGCACAAATAGACATTCTTCTGGCATTCCTTACTTTCAGCCAGCATCTATCTGACATCAGCTGTGACATCCCTGGTGCCACTGCCTCTTCTAAATCTTGCTTGAATTTCTAGCAGTTTCTTATCTATTCACTCTACTAGTCATTGCAAAGTCCATGGCCTGTATGGGGCAAACCTTAGTCTCCAGACTTACATCGTTGCTCTTTAGTACTTTGGAGAGATCTCTGACAGCACACTTTCCCAAGGCAATAAGTCTTTTACTTTCCTGGCTGCTGGTACCAAGAGTGTTGATTGTACAGCCAAACAAACTGAAGCTGTCAACAATCTCAACTCTTCACCATCTAATATGATGCTGTGAATCTACACAGTGGTGAGAATTTCTGTTTTCTTTTTCTCTTTTTTTTTGTTTTATTAATTTTAATGAACATTTACAGAGATTTTGGATTTTCATTCATTCATTGTTGCACTTTTTCTTTACCCCACCCCAACCCCCCAGTTCGCTCTTCTCTTTGAAAAGCAAAAGATAAACTTCTTCGCTGGTATACAATACCCCCGACCCTGACCCTGCCCACCACCCCACCACCCCGCCCTAAATGAACTCCACTATGCAACCTTAATTCTGGATTCCTGTGATAATCATAATATGCTATCATATATCACTTTTAAACTGTTCTCTCCCTTATCTGTTCCAATTCAGTATATGTAATCTATCCAGTTTTTCTCAGTCTTTCCCCACCCCTGATGTCA
>NW_006399872.1:10399092-10400481 GCF_000299155.1 Elephantulus edwardii
AGGTGTGTCTCTTGTAGACAGCATATTGATGGATTCTGGGTTTTTATCCAATCTGCTACTCTTCTTCTCTTCAATGGTGCATTCAAACCATTCACATTCAGTGTGATTATTGAGATGCAGGGTTTTATTGCTATCATTTTGTTGAATTCTTTTTGGTGTTGTGATGTCAGTCAATTTCTACAACAGTGGCACCATGCAGTATTTGTCCTTTTGTGACTGAGATATTTTACTCAGCATAATGTCCACCAGGGTCACCCATTTTGAATAATATTGCATGAGTTCCTTGTTTTTCAATGCAGCATAGTATTACATTGTGTGAATATACCACAGCTTCTCTATCCATTCATTTGTTGATGGGCACTTAGGTTGTTTGCAGCTCCTAGCTATTGTGAACATGGGTGTGCACATATCTGCTTGGGTGTAAGTTATGGTCTCTTTAGGGTATATTCCCAGTAGTGGAATTGCTGGGTCAAATGGTATCTCTATTCGCAACTTTTTGAGAAAGCACCACACCACTTTCCACAATGGTTGCATCATTTTACACTTCCACCAACAGTAAATAAGGATTCCAGTCTCTCCACAACCTCACCAGCATTTGTTGCTTGCTGTTCTGTTGAGAGAATTTCTCTGTTCTTTATGTTGAGCTTCAATCCATATTTAAGACTGCAGTCCTTGACCCTCTGCAGAAAGCACTTCAGGTCCTCCTCAATTTCAGCAATCAGGGTTGTATTATCTACATAGCACAGATTGCTGAGGAGTCTACCTCCAATCCTCATGCCATATTTCAAGTCATAGAGCCCAGCCTCCTGGATAATCTGTTCTGCATATAGATTGAAAAGATATGGAGATAGGACACATCTTTGGCACACACCCTACCCAATTTTGAACCATGCAGTGTTTCCTTGCTCTGTACTGATAACTGCTTCCTGGTCCAAATATAGGCCTTGCATAAGCACAATGAAGGGATCTGGGATTCCTATTCTTTTTCAGAGTCAGCCAGTTTATTGTGATCCACACAAATGCCTTTGTATAGTCAATGAAACACAGATAGACATTCCTCTGCTTTCATCCAAGATCCATCTGATGTTGTTGTTGTTACGTGCCATCGAGTCATTTGCCACTCATAGTGACCCTATGTACAACAGCTCTAAACCCTGCTCTATTCTGTGCCAATCGCACTGCCTCTGACACACCCATCCCGATTACTCCAGTCACTGTATCAATCCACCTCATAGAGGGACTTCCCCTCTTGAGCCGTTCCCTCCACCCTCCCAAGCATGATGTCCCTCCCAAGGACCTGTCCCTCCTTACAACATGTCCAAAGTATGTCAGATGAAGCCCCAGAATCCTTGCCTCCAAGGAGTAGCTTGCTTTAACCCTCTCCAGGAT